>NC_090652.1:152011963-152273795 GCF_040937935.1 Hyperolius riggenbachi
TCGTTTCCAATCCAGGATTGATTCATTTTAATTTGAGTCAGACGGTCTGCATTTTCTGTGGAGAGGCGGATACGCCGATCTGTGATGATGCCTCCGGCAGCACTGAAACAGCGTTCCGACATAACGCTGGCTGCCGGGCAAGCCAGCACCTCTATTGCGTACATTGCCAGTTCGTGCCAGGTGTCTAGCTTCATGCCCGGTTTCAGGTCCAGCGGTGCCAGCCACAAATCCGTCTGTTCCTTTATTCCCCTCCAAATTTCCTCCCCTGTGTGCTGCTTATCCCCAAGGCAGATCAGCTTCAGCAACGCTTGCTGACGCATGCCAACAGCTGTGCTGCACTGCTTCCACGATCCTACTGCTGCTGGTGCTGGGTTAGCATTTCCGGATGAGGTACAGCTTTGAGATGCGTTGGAGGAGAAGGAGTCAGAGAGGTAGGTGCTGCTGTTGTTATCCAGCTGTTTGCGGCGTGGGCAACACCCGCGCCGTAGCAGGTGAGGAATCGCTGCCAGGCTCCACAAGGTTCACCCAGTGCGCGGTAAGGGAGATGTATCGACCCTGGCCGAACGCACTCGTCCAGGTGTCAGTGGTGAGGTGAACCTTGCAGGCAACGGCATTCTTCAAGCTTCGGGTTATTTAGCTGACCACGTGCTCATGCAACTCAGGCACTGCAGAGCGCGCAAAGTGGTAGCGGCTGGGAACAACGTAACGTGGGATGGCCACTGACATCATGCCCTTGAAGCTGTTTGTCTCCACCACTCGATATGGCAGCATTTCGCAGGCCAGAAGCTTGGCTATGCTGGCTGGCTGTTACTGCCACGGCCCGGGGGTCATTTGCTGGCAATTTCCTCTTGTGCTCAAACATCTCAGAGACAGACAACTCAACCGTAGCGCTGCACACCGAAGGGCTGTTGGTTGTTGTGTTTGATGAACACTGGGAGACCTCAAGAGCACTAGTCCGGAAAGTGACAGTGTCAGCATCGTCTGATGTTTGTGAATGTTGTGAACCACGCAATGGCTGGGCTACTGCTGCTGCTGAGGCGGGTCTGGTGGTGAGTCTGGTGAACCCAAGGGAGGCAGTGTTGCTGGTGGTACCCTGTCCTGCCGCGTTTGCCCACAGAGTGGGATGTTTGGATAGAATGTGGCGGCTCATGCTGGTGGTGGAGAGGTTGTTAATACTTTTCCCCCTGCTCAGGCGGGTCTTGCACACCTTGCAAATCGCCATGGTAACATCCTCAGTGCAGTCTTCAAAGAAAGCCCAGACTTTAACTGGCTGAGGACTCGGACCTCGTGCGTGATGTGCTGGTGCTGCTTAACCCACTGCTGGACGCTTGAGAGGTCATCCAAGTAATTATCTGGTCCTGTTCTTTTGGATCTGTGAGGGTTGTTGTCCTGGACAACATGGGCAGTATTGAGTGGGTTTTCTTGGGTGCTCCCCTGTGGCCTGTACGTGAACTGTCAGGGGAAACACCTCTTCCCTTGCCCCTCCCTCTTTCACCGGATTTCTTCCTCATTTCACTTATCCTTAAAGTACACGCTGACTGGCAGCAGTACAGTGGCAGTACAGAAATGCTATACAGTGGTGGGTGAGCGGTGTACCACTATTGTCAGCAGTGACACAGAGCACAATGCTATACAGTGGCGGGTGAGCGGTGTACTACTGTTCCCAGCAGACACAGAGTGGAAGTAAACACAATGCTATATAGTGTGGCTGAGCCGTGTACACAGAGTGGCATTAAACACAATGCTATATAGTCTGCTATATAGTCACCCCGAACAGGGTGATGTTCTGCAGAACCCGAACAGTGGCAAACACTGTTCGCCCAACACTACTGGGAGGGAACGCAGATTTTAGTACCTAAACACACGATACAACATGTTTTCCGGGGTCGGACTCTGAGGCACATACAGATGGTCCCGATCATCATCCTCATCATACAACTCTTCTCCTGAGTCTGACCCACCCACCACCTCTGCCACCCCAACATCCCCAGACACAGACCCCTCATCGTCCTCAACATTAACTTGGGATGCTGGCCTGAGCCAGACCTCCTCCTCCACATCAGGCCCCATCATCTCCTCAATGGCAGCCCTCATTAATCGCTCTGGCGACGGACTGATGGACACAACGTTCTCCTCCGGGGAGGGCTGCTGCTGACCACTGGCTGCTGGGGTGGATGTTATAGCTTGCGTGGGGCGTTGGCTGTTGCTGTTGTTGGGAGTGCTGCTCACAGCGGAGGTCTCTGGGGAACTCATGTTGAGCTCATATAGTGGTTGACGGTGAGTGGAGTATTACTGATCCCAGCAATATACACACTGACTGGCAGAGTACGCAATGCTATATAGTGTGGCTGAGCGGTGTACACAGAGTGGCAGTAAACACAATGCTATATAGTCTGGCTGAGCGAGCGGTGTACTACTGTTCCCAGCAGAATCAGAGTGGCAGTAAACAATGGTATATAGTCTGGCTGAGCGGTGTACACAGAGTGTCAGTAAACAATGGTATATAGTCTGGCTGAGCGAGCGGTGTACTACTGTTCCCAGCAGAATCAGAGTGGCAGTAAACAATGGTATATAGTCTGGCTGAGCGGTGTACACAGAGTGTCAGTAAACAATGGTATATAGTCTGGCTGAGCGGTGTACACACAATGCTATATAGTCTGCTATATAGTGTCAGTAAACAATGGTATATAGTCTGGCTGAGCGAGCGGTGTACTACTGTTCCCAGCAGAATCAGAGTGGCAGTAAACAATGGTATATAGTCTGGCTGAGCGGTGTACACAGAGTGTCAGTAAACAATGGTATATAGTCTGGCTGAGCGAGCGGTGTACTACTGTTCCCAGCAGAATCAGAGTGGCAGTAAACAATGGTATATAGTCTGGCTGAGCGGTGTACACAGAGTGTCAGTAAACAATGGTATATAGTCTGGCTGAGCGAGCGGTGTACTACTGTTCCCAGCAGAATCAGAGTGGCAGTAAACAATGGTATATAGTCTGGCTGAGCGGTGTACACAGAGTGTCAGTAAACAATGGTATATAGTCTGGCTGAGCGGTGTACACACAATGCTATATAGTCTGCTATATAGTGTCAGTAAACAATGGTATATAGTCTGGCTGAGCGAGCGGTGTACTACTGTTCCCAGCAGAATCAGAGTGGCAGTAAACAATGGTATATAGTCTGGCTGAGCGGTGTACACAGAGTTTCAGTAAACAATGGTATATAGTCTGGCTGAGCGGTGTACACAGAGTGTCAGTAAACAATGGTATATAGTCTGGCTGAGCGGTGTACACAGAGTGGCAGTAAACACAATGCTATATAGTCTGGCTGAGCGAGCGGTGTACTACTGTTCCCAGCAGAATCAGAGTGGCAGTAAACAATGGTATATAGTCTGGCTGAGCGGTGTACACAGAGTGTCAGTAAACAATGGTATATAGTCTGGCTGAGCGGTGTACACAGAGTGTCAGTAAACAATGGTATATAGTCTGGCTGAGCGGTGTACACAGAGTGGCAGTAAACACAATGCTATATACTCTGGCTGAGCGAGCGGTGTACTACTGTTCCCAGCAGACACAGAACAGTGAACAGAATGCTATATAGTGTGGCTGAGCGAGCGGTGTACCACTATTCCCAGCAGACACAGAACAGTGAACAGAATGCTATATAGTGTGGCTGAGCGGGCGGTGTACCACTATTCCCAGCAGACACAGAACAGTGAACAGAATGCTATATAGTGTGGATGAGCGAGCGGTGTACCACTATTCCCAGCAGACACAGAACAGTAAACAGAATGCTATATAGTGTGGCTGAGCGAGCGGTGTACCACTATTCCCAGCAGACACAGAACAGTGAACAGAATGCTATATAGTGTGGCTGAGCGAGCGGTGTACCACTATTCCCAGCAGACACAGAACAGTGCACAGAATGCTATATAGTGTGGCTGAGCGAGCGGTGTACCACTATTCCCAGCAGACACAGAACAGTAAACAGAATGCTATATAGTGTGGCTGAGCGAGCGGTGTACCACTATTCCCAGCAGACACAGAACAGTAAACAGAATGCTATATAGTGTGGCTGAGCGAGCGGTGTACCACTATTCCAAGCAGACACAGAACAGTGAACAGAATGCTATATAGTGTGGCTGAGCGAGCGGTGTACCACTATTCCCAGCAGACACAGAGTGGCAGTAAACAGAATGCTATATAGTGTGGCTGAGCGAGGTACACAGAGTGGCAGTAAACAGAATGCTATATAGTGTGGCTGAGCAAGCGGTGTACTACTATTCCCAGCAGACACAGAGTGGCAGTAAACAGAATGCTATATAGTGTGGCTGAGCGAGGTACACAGAGTGGCAGTAAACAGAATGCTATATAGTGTGGCTGAGCAAGCGGTGTACTACTGTTCCCAGCAGTGACACAATGACAGGGGGGACCCTGGCTAGCGTGGCTGGAGCGCGAACTACCCTGCCTGCCTACCCAAAGCTAAACCCACAGACAAATGGCGGAGATATGACGTGGTTCGGGTATTTATTTACCCGAACCACGTGACCGTTCGGCCAATCAGAGCGCGTTCGGGTCCGAACCACGTGACCCGTTCGGCCAATCACAGCGCTAGCCGAACGTTCGGGGAACGTTCGGCCATGCGCTCTTAGTTCGGCCATATGGCCGAACGGTTTGGCCGAGCACCGTCAGGTGTTCGGCCGAACTCGAACATCACCCGAACAGGGTGATGTTCTGCAGAACCCGAACAGTGGCGAACACTGTTCGCCCAACACTACTCACCACACCTGAGACTGCAGGATTCCCCTTGTTTTAATTTTTTATTAACTACCTGTGGTGGGAGGCCTTTGCGATTTGCTCTTGCCGTCCCACAGGCGCCAGTCTGGGGAGCGTACAAGAATTTAAAAAGTGGAACGCTTGTGTAGTAGTTATCCACATACACATGATAGCCGTGGTGGAGGAGTGGATTTGCTAGTTCCACCACAATCATCCCACAGGTAGACATGTACTTTGGGCGCCCAGCTGGCTGTAAAAGGCTATTTTTCCCCTTGTATATCATGAACGCGTATGTGTAGCCAGTGCCACATTCACATAGCTTGTAAAATTTTATCCCATATTATGCAGCCTTACTTGGGATGTACTGCTTGATCCCCAATCAGCCGTAGAAGGGTAGGAGGTATTCATCCACTGCTATTTCTTTTTCTGGGGTGTATATTTCTCTAAATTTTGTAGAGAGGATGTCAATGATAGGCCTCAACTTAAAAAGTTTGTCGTGGGCAGGGTCACCTCTGAGTGCGCTTTGAGTATTGTCATTTAAGTGCAGACATTTTGCTAGATCCTCAAAGTGCTGCCTGCCCATTGTAGCTGGAAACAAGGTGTACTGTGTAAAATGTCCTTAGACCAGTACAGGCGGATCTCTGGCTGTTGGAGTATGCCCATGTGTAGTGTTAGGGCCAGAAAAGTTTTTATCTCTGCTACAGTGGTGGGCTGCCATCTTCTGGACATACGAGAGGAGGGTTTCTGGGCTAAAAAATGCTGCGCATACAAATTTGTTTGCATGACAGTATGCTGCAGCAAATCCTCAGTCACAAAAAGGCTAAAAAAGTCCACAGGCCTAAAATGGTCTGTGGGCACCGAAATGCCGCTTGCCCCTGTAAAAGGCGGGCTGTTGGGAATTTCTAAGTTGGTGGGTGACCAGGTGCCACTAATTAATTCATCAGGAAGTGGTGGCCCAGACAACCCGCCTTGGCCTGGCTCCAGTGTGACCTGTGCTGCCAGCTGCAGCCATGCTGCCCACCGAGCCCCCTGCTATGGCACCTGACGGGTCAGTGGATTCCTCATCCTTCCTGATACAGCGAGATGGCGGCCCTGCAGTCTTTGATTTGTCAGATTCTGACTCAGACCCAGTCTCAGGGAGACACTCGCTCCCCAAATCGTCCCCACCATTGCTGCTCTGCTGGAAGATCGCGGCTGCCTCCTCAGCAGAAAAGAGCCTCCCTCACATAGAAAACAATAGGATAGACAGATTATAGGTAGGTAGAAAAGAATGAGAATAAAAAGAGAGAGGTTTTTTTTTTTTATTTTTAATGGAAAAATGAAAAGAAAGAATAGAAGAGTAAAGGTAGAAATATAGGTCGGGAGGGTAGAGAGAGGAAAAGTACAAAAAGTAAGAATGAGGAGGGCTATTTGGCTAAGGAGGGGGGGATAAAGAGTTAATTAGTCAAATATGGGGTTAAAATTTTATTTTATAGGGGGGAAATGCCTACCAGAGTCTCTCTCCAAGCTCCTGTCACCTCTGATTGCTGATTGACAGCTATCTGAGGTGATAGATGAGCTGGAGGAGAGGAAATAACTTATTTACAAACATTCTACAGACTGAACACTGTTACTGGCTTGTAACTGTGATCAGCCTTTATTCTAACTACTGATTGGCTCAGGGCATACTGAATGCTTATCCCCAATCACTCATCTCTGGGTAAAAGCCATGGGAGTGCAAAAAAAAAACAAAAAACCTGTGGGAGTGCATGTGCACATGCATGGGAGCATGCACGCACATGGGAGCGCTCACAGCAGCGGCAGCAGTGTTCGACTTAGTAAAATGTCCTGGAGCCGTTAAGAGGCTCCAGCAGGACCTTTTAATATGCCTGCTTGTCACTAAGTGGTTAAAGGACTACTGTAGGGGAGTAGGGGAAAAAAAGAGTTAGAACTTACCCTGGGTTTCTAATGGTCACCCGCAGACATCCTGCGCCCCCACGCAGCTACTCACCGATGCTCCAGTCCCCGCCTCTGGTTCACTTCTGGAATTTACAACTTGAAAGTCGGAAAATCACTGCGCCTCACTCCCGCTGACGTCATAAGAGCGTACTGTGCAAGAACAGACCTTACTTGGCCTGCACAATACAATCCTGGTGACTTCAGCGGGAGAGAGGGCGTGGCAGCACAGGCGCAGTGATTTTTCGACTTTAAAGTCGCAAATTTCGGAAGTCAACCGGAGGTGGGGTCCAGAGCAACGGTGAGCAGCTGCGCGGGCACAGGACGTCTGCGGGGACCATTAGAAGCCCCAGGTAAGTTCAACTCTTTTTCTCCCTACCCCCCTACAGTAGTCCTTCAAAGTTTTTCAAGGGGCACTACAGCAAAAAAACTGTAAAATGTAAAATACGTGCAAACATATACAAATAAGAAGCCCATTTTTTCCAGAGTAAAATGAGTCATAAATTACTTTTCTACTATGTTGCTGTCACTTACTGACAGAAGTGACAGGTTTTGGACTAGTCCATCTCTTTATAGGGGATTCTCAGGGATATATTTATTTTCAAAAGTACTTAGTGAATGGCAGTTGCTCTGTCCAACTGCCAGAAAACTGTGTAGGGAGCAGGGAAGCTGGACAGCATCATTGTTTAAATCCTTTTTCAGGAATATCTTTATAAAGCTTTGCTGAGAATCCCCTATGAAGTGACAGACTAGTCCAAAACCTGTCACTTCTGTCAGGTTTCTACTATCTACTGTAAGTGACAGCAACATAAGAGAAAAGTAATTTATGGCTCATCTTACTCTGGAAAAAAATGTACTTCTTATTTGTATATGTTTGCACATATTTTAAATTTTACAGTTTTTCACTGTAAGGCCCCTTTAAAGTTGGCCCTTTTCTAATGCATAGATTTAGTTGACTCCTTGCTCACAGCTCTGTTAACTCAAATGTCACCATATTATGGTTACTATTTCCCAAGTGTTTTTGAACTTGCACATTAGATATAATATTTGTTCTATTTAAAATGACCAAATCAAGTAGGGAATCCCCCATGGTTGATTTCGTTACCATTTGAGTTAAATGACAATTGTGATGAAAAATTTGATCAAAATTAGCATTTGATCAAAAATCAGTCAAGTGTGTTTTTTTGATAGATTTTTGTTAGATTTGACATTTTGACATCTAACATTTCATCAATTAAAAATGTCTATTAGTGTGCAGAATACATCTTAGTACCTCAGCTGCACCTTTTAATCCATGCAACAACCTCACAAAGAAAATCACAGCTACATAATAAAATCCAGGTTCTAGATCTTTTTATATATCTGTATATTCCAGTAATAGCCAAGTGTTTGTAGTGGAACAGTGAAAAGATTAACCAATAGGATCACAACAGCCACAAGCTAATTCAATTCAAATAGTGGCGGCTGTGTAGTGTTTATAGAAATGGTCAATGTGACCAATTACAGCATCCCTGCAACCACAATCCTGCTCACCTACATCTAGTCCTGCAATTTTCAATACTAGTAGTGTTAAGCTAAGAATTCTCCTCCACTGATCCAAGAGGGGAAATAATTTTAGACAAGAAAAAATTCCAGCTGTAGACAAATATCCCTGCTACCAGCAAACTGATCATGAGCTTACGCATTTGATTCCTTAAATATGGTTTCCCTCTGGGGTAAGTGGATATTTGTATGAGATTGCTGTATATACTTTGCTCTCTTAGCCGCATGTACATTTTATAAGGTGAGCTGTATAACTGAGTATTATCATTGTTAGTCATGTTTGTCCACATGAACTGTATTGCTTATACTTTATATATTATTAAACTGTACAGCACTATAAACATGATGGTGCCTTATAAAATAATAATAATAATAATAAAAAAATTAAATATAAGAAAAAAAAAGGTTGGCATACCGTAAAAGAAAGTCTGTATATGCCACTATACTTATATCCAAGGTACAATTCTGTATCACTAAACTGAAATTGCAACAAGTTAAGCTGTTCTTGTGAAATATTTCTTTTCAAATGGCATTTTCCGTAATTAAAGTCATAACATGCACATACATCCATGTAGCAAGCGCAACGTCTTATTTCAACTCAATTTATAATCATACTTAGAAACTGTAATTATACTAAGGATCTAATATTTTCATTTGAAATAGCTACCTGAAAATGACTACTATCTAGGGCAATCATTTATTTTTATGAGTCTTTTCTGGGAATATTTACATACAAATTGCTACTACCTTTCAACTGGCCACAGTTAATTTAATTTGAAGACCTCTAATAAGTGAATGGAGGAAGAATCTCAGCGCTTTTAACCCGGTGAGTCCACTGGGAAATATAAAATGAGATGGGGAGAAAATTACCAGCTGCAGAAAAACAGTATAAAAATGACAGTAATATATATGAACCCCAGGCTGTGGAAGAGCAGAGTGCAAGATTATTGTAAGGTGTTTCTGAAAGTTCAATATTATTTGGTTGATTTATACTGAGTCTATTGCATGCTCTGTTTTCTTCTTCCGTGCCTTCGGGGGTTTATAAAAGTAAATCTTGTGTGAGCCTTAGACAGGATTAGTTCATTTAGCCTGTAATAGATGTATAGTATGTCATATGTAACGTATATGTTTGGGAGACGTGTAAATATATATCACTAGGTGCATCTGTCAGCATTCAGTGTATAGATTCAGGGTTATATGTCATCTGAAGATTTTATTCAGCAGGTTCGTAGATTCTTCCGACCCATTGGGGGTGATTTACTAAAAGCAGAGCTAAGGTCAAATAAAGAAGGAAACCTAGAATGTGGCAGTCTCTGTTATATTTTCAAGATTTACCAATAAAGTGACACCGTATTAAAGATTTAATCCACAGGAATGGTGAGTATTTTCAGTTCAATCATTCTCAGGGGCCTAACTACAGGGGAGCAGCCACTGCAACTGCAGGGGGGGCAGAGCTGTGATGGGGCCCAAACCACTAACCTTCCCTTCCTCCAGTAAAGGAGTTCATCCTTCAGAGCAGCTGTTTTTGTGGCTACACATTATATGGGTGTGAAGATTATGAAGGCCACACTTTTTTTTATGACCCTTGCAAGATGGACCCCCAGACTGTGAGGGTCACAAAGGGAAGCAAGAGAAGGGGTGTGCATGTCGGGGGGCCCTATCAAAGTAATGCTGGTGGGCCCCACGATTTGTATTTCTGCCACTGCCCATATTCCTGCACAATAACATTGGGGGGGGGGGGGTAGCACAGGCCCACTGACAGACAATGGGTTTGAGCACCCAGGTTGATGAACATATGCTTTACAGATACAGCGTGATTGGACTGGAAGGCTCCCTTGCCTCACATCAGAACATAGATGGATGATTTAAACGTAACAGCAATTCTGCTGCTCTCTCCGATGTTTCAGACAACCTACAAAAACATAGCGCTCCACATAGGCCTCAATTCACTAAGCTTTATCAAACACTTTATCAAACGTTTGATAATTTACCTCATGAGCAAAATCTAATTTTGAATTCATTAAGGTGTTGTATATTTGTCAAATGTTTTATTAATAAAACGTTCAATAAATCTATAACACCTTAGTGAATTCAAAATTAGGTTTTACCCATGAGGTAAATTATCAAACGTTTGATGAAGTGTTTGATAAAGCTTAGTGAATTGAAGCTATAGTGTAATACAGTTTAAGTAGCATCACTACACATGCACAGAGATTCCCGTTGTGATGGTAAGAAAAAAAGTGTTCTACACTACAGCGAACGAGTCCCCAGATGCTAAACATCTCAACATGCAGATGGATCATACACTTTTATATATCTCAGATATAGCCAGATGTAGCTGGGTCAAGAATCATAGCCACATAGATCTCTTTCTTTTCCAAACATTTAATTCAACAATGTCACTCCAAAGATGAGATCATAAGAACAAAAAACAGCATAAAAACAGATGGTCTCTGCCTGCACTTCCCATATATACTTATGCAGCCTGGGTGTATAGTCAGCATATCAATTGGTCTTTAGCAATGTCCACTCCCGTGCTGTGAGTTCCCGGTGGTGTCCCACGGTGGATTGATGATTCCCATATGACTATAGCACTAGCTCTGGCCGGTGCTTGCTATGGATGGAGCTCATACAAGAAGTAGTATTGGGGCTGTACAATATTCCATGGCAAAAGCAATAAATTAGGCCTGGGGTGTCCTTTTAGTCGTTACACTGTCTGTGTACTGAATTACAAGAAGCCGTGGCAGAAAATTCCCAATGGGTAGAGATTCCTTAGCCATCATTTAACTGCCTTTGGAAACTTTTTTTTCCTATTGTAGATTTAAAATTTATTTTCTCAAAAACTATAAGGTCTTTAGATTTTTTTTACGTATTCTCCCAAACATACCTAGAAATGTTGGGGATAATAGCATGCATGAGGGCTTTACAATTAACCTCAGAAGTCACTGACATTGACAGCTGAAGGAGAACTATCGCCGAAGACTTTTTTTGTCATGTCGCACAGTGTATTCCATCATTAAAGCACGGAAAGGGAAGAAATTATTTGTAACAGTGATGACAAGCTTGAGAAATATACTGTCTTTTACGACTACATCAAGAGGCTATATATATATGTATATATATATATATATATATATATATATATATATATATATATATATATATATATATATACATATACATATTATAGGTGATGACGTACCTCCTAAACAAGAGTGCTGTGGATCAATCAATTTGAATGAAAGATTTTATTCATAATTTGTTTAGCCAGAAATATCTGGTTTCATCAGGTAAGAAAAAGTCTAGAACAAATGAATATATGTACATTTTGTCACAATCACTGCGATTGTTGATGTGCAATACAGGGTATTTTGTTGATCCCAGACGTAAATAAAAAAAAAAAAAGAAATGAAAGATAAAAAAATAAAAATACAAGTCTACTACAAGTACAAAGTAATAGAATAAAAAAACAGTGTTGATATAGTGATAATAATATGAACATCAATGACTGTGACATGCTGTAAACATACCGTAACAGCATAACATAGCATGGTATAAGTGGCTTTGTAGATCAATATTCCATATACAGAACAACAGAAAGCTGAGTAGGGTAGTTATGTAAGTGCTGAGTTTTTGAGTTCTTTTCAGTATTGCTTGGCTTTTAAGGTTGTGGGTGCTAAAGAATTCTTATACTATTTCGTAAATGTGAAGCATAAGGGGTTGCACTATAAGCTGTAAGCTGTAAATTTATAAGTAGCTTATCAGTTTAGTCATACTCTTTATTTTTGCCTTTTTCTTCTTTCCATTCCGACTCTTGGCCTTTTGCTAAGAATTTATTGATTCCCCTAGTATTACCATTGCGAGACATGATGTACCTTTGTTATAGCTGCCTATTCTCTTACTTTTGTCGATCACAGATGCTGACCACTCAAACAACTTGTGTTTAATGTTATTACTTTTGTATAGCATTTGTCAAACAAAAGTAAACTGTTTTAAAACAAAAAAATAAATGCAGACAGCTATAGTTTATTACTCATTATATCTTTGCATGCATGTACAAAGGCACCATAGTGACATGAAGTAGACTGTAGTTTATTAATACCCACTTTTACATGAAATATTCTGGTTTCAGCACCAGAAACACTTCCTATAGCTATATATTGCTATATAGTGATATTTAACTCCTCCGAGAGCATTTTGGAAGGCCAGGGCCCCTATGCAATTAAGATTTTCATCTACATTTTCTCCTGAAAGTAATTTTTCATCTGCTCTTTAAAATAACTGTTCAGGATTTTACAATTGAAAAAGTACCAAAAAGTAGGTGGAAAAGTACTGTCAAAATGATTTTGAGTATTTTCTTACTTACTGGTGGAATAAAAGGCATGTTATTGATAATGAGTGAAAATATCACTTAGGAGAAAACTCAGAATAAAATGTGAATTTAGTATGGGTCCATGTGTTGCTCCTACTGATTTATACAGGCTTCAGAACACAGAATAAACAAACATTAAACAGAGATGCACCTGTCAGCACTAAAGATGTTGCCACCTGTGATAAATTTCAGAATGTAAATCGGGGTGAGGCAAGGGTGAGGTAAGATTGTACAATGGGTAAACATTGACTATATCATTTGTAAAATAATAGGGATGGGACAAATCCACAATTTCTTCGAATCCGAATCCGGATCCGAATCTAAAAAGGTTCTCGAATATCTCGAACCTTTCAAATCCCGAATCTAACGAATCCTGCACATACGAATTGTGCAATCCGTGGTATAGTTGCCCGCAGTATAGGTAGCGAGGTAAAGGTGCCTTCAGTATAGCTAGCTAGGTATGGGTGCCTTCAATATTGGTAGCTTTCAGTATAGGTAGCAAGGTATATGGGCCTTCAGTATAGGTAGAAAGGTATATGGGCCTTCAGTATAGGTAGCAGGGTATATAGGCCTTCAGTATAGGTAGCAGGGTATATGTGCCTTCAGTATAGGTAGCAGGGTATATGTGCCTTCAGTATAGGTAGCAGGGTATATATGGGCCTTCAGTATAGGTAGCAGGGTATATGGGCCTTCAGTATAGGTAGCAGGGTATAGGGGCCTTCAGTATAGATAGCAGGGTATAAGTGCCTTCAGTATAGGTAGCAGGGTATATAGGCCTTCAGTATAGGTAGCAAGGTATATGTGCCTTCAGTATAGGTAGCAGGGTATATGGGCCTTCAGTATAGGTAGCAGGGTATATGGGCCTTCAGTATAGGTAGCAGGGTATATGGGCCTTCAGTATAGGTAGCAGGGTATATGGGCCTTCAGTATAGGTAGCAGGGTATATAGGCCTTCAGTATAGGTAGCAGGGTATAGGGGCCTTCAGTATAGGTAGCAGGGTATATAGAGGCCTTAAGTATAGGTAGGTATGTAGGTAGGTATAGGGGCCTTTAGGTAGGTAAAGGGACCTTCAGTATAGGTAGCAGGGTATAGGGCCTTCAGTATAGGTAACAGGGTATATAGAGGCCTTAAGTATAGGTAGGTATGTAGGTAGGTATAGGGGCCTTTAGGTAGGTAAAGGGACCTTCAGTATAGGTAGCAGGGTATAGGGCCTTAAGTATAGGTAGGTATGTAGGTAGGTAGGTATAGGGGCCTTTAGGTAGGTAGGTATAGGGGCCTTTAGGTAGGTAGGCACGTATAGGGGGCCTTTAAGTAGGTAGGTAGGTATAGAGGCCTGTAGGTAGGTATAGGGGCCTTTAGGTAGGTAGGTAGGTAGGTAAGTATAGGGGCCTTTAGGTAGGTAGGTAGGTATAGGGGCCTTTAGGTAGGTAGGTAGGTAGGTACGTATAGGGGGCCTTTAGGTAGGTATAGTGGCCTGTAGGTAGGTAGGTAGGTATAGTGGCCGGTAGGTAGGTAGGTATAGTGTCCTGTAGGTAGGTAGGTAGTTAAAGGGACCTTCAGTATAGGTAGCAGGGTATAAGGCCTTAAGTATAGGTAGGTATGTAGGTAGGTAGGTATAGGGGCCTTTAGGTAGGTAGGTATAGGGGCCTTTAGGTAGGTAGGCACGTATAGGGGGCCTTTAGGTAGGTAGGTATAGAGGCCTTTAGGTAGGTATAGGGGCCTTTAGGTAGGTAGGTACATATAGGGGGCCTTTAGGTAGGTATAGGGGCCTGTAGGTAGGTAGGTATAGTGGTAGGTAGGTAGTATAGGGGGCCTTTAGGTAGGTATAGGGGCCTGTAGGTAGGTAGGTATAGTGCCCGGTAGGTAGGTAGGTACGTATAGGGGGCCCTTAGGTAGGTATAGTGGCAGGTAGGTAGGTAAAGTGGTAGGTAGGTAGGTGTCGCTTCCCCCCCCCCCCCCCCCCGTGCCTCCTCCGCTCACTCCCATGGCCTCCTCCATCCCCCGTGCCTCCTCGCTCACCCCTGCTTAAGTATCAACTCACCTGTCCAGTGGAGCGCAGAGCGGCAGACCTCGTCCTTACTTCTCGGTTCCCTCTAGTGGCCGGACCGGCTTTTACTGATGACGTCATTGTAAAAGCAGTCACTAGAGGGAACCAGGAAGTCAGCGAGAGGTCTGCCGCTCTGTCTGCGCTCCACTGGACGGGTGAGTTGATACAAAGTATGCGGGCGGCCGGGCGGAGGAGGCGCGGGGCGGTCGGAGGAGGCGCGGGTCGGAGGAGGACGAGTGCGAGCGGCGGATGCGCGGCGATGCAGCATCGGGATTCGGCGGATTCGTAAAGTGGAAAATGGCGTCGGGATTCGAATCCACGAATCTCGAATATTTCCCAATATTCGAGGGATTCGTGGATTCGCCGGATTCGTCGTCCCATCTCTATAAAATAATATTGGAAAAAATAATAATAAGTAACTTCATGAATTATGTTATTTTCAGTACAGATCCTTTCTAACTTCCTGAACAGTAGAAATCAGTGGTGGTATTCTATGAAATGAATTTGCAGCAGAATCTGCTTTAGTTTTCTGCTGCTGCCCCTTATTGAGCTTTTCCTAAATAAGGGCTGGTGCACACCACAAGAGCTTTTTAAAGGACAGCTGTAGTGAGAGGTATATGGAGGCTGCCATAATTATTTCCTTCCTACTTCCTGGTTCTCCTGCACCTCATGTGATTACACAAGGTGCAGGAGATCGGGCTGGCAGAGATCAGCCAGCTGGTGCTGATCACACAGGGACGACACATCACAGATGCCCGTGACAGGTGAGAAACTCCAGTGTGCTTCTCTTCCCTGCAACAAAGCTCAGAATTACAATCCCTCTCCTCGCTGACTGGATAGCTGGGAGACATCCAGGAATGTAAGATATGTAAACAGGTATCTGGTGTGGGTGGTGTGCCCTCTAATGGTGGCCATACATGGTACAATTTTTTCATCCAATCTTACCATTTCTATGTAATATAAGGGAACTGCCTAAATTATCGTTTCAGTATATTCATTTAATTTACCCTTATACTACATAGAAATGGTAAGATTGGATGAAAAAATTGTACCATGTATGGCCACCATTACAGAGATATAACAGAGATAATATATAACAGACATAATTAAGAGATTAATGCTGGGTACACACCATACAATTCTCTGTTAGATTTTCTGTTCTACACAATGATATTTTTCAGTAGATTTACTGTCCAATGGTTTTTCCAATCTTTTCCATTCACTTCTATGAGAAACCGATCAGGAAAACGATTGAAAATCAGATCAGACCTGTTGGAAATTATATATCGAACCAGGGGCGTTTCTAGGGTCCTTGGAGATCGGGGGCATCTGTGGGCACCAGGCGGGGAGTTATATTGCGCGCGCCGCGGCAAAAATGGGCGTGGTCATGCGGTGAGTGGGCGTGACCATGGGTGGGGCCAAATGTACATGAACTTAGCAGCGGTGTAAGCTACAGATAACGGGCCTGCCCATCGAAATATTGGATGGAGCCCCCTGTCCTTTATTTGGATAATTTACAATCAGTATAGGCATAGATCAAAGATGTATACTATACGCACATACAATTTTGATTGGTCAATTACTGACCCCCAATTTTACCACCCCCGTGCAGTAAGTGGGCCAACAGACAATGAATTTTATGAACAGAGCTAAAATTGGCTAATCAAAATTGTATGCGTGTACCAGGCTTTACAGCTAATACTGTACATACTGAAAGTAGCAGGGATCAGCATACAATATAGCTGGTTTACACTCAGTAAAGGCACAGAGTAATGCTGGGAATACACGATTCGTTTTTGCCTTCGTTTAAACCTTCGTTTCGATTGTGCCTTTTGTCCTTCTCGATCCCGAAATAATCGAACATACGGTTAATATCACCACCCACGGTTTCGTTTTTTTTTCCGATTCTGATGGTTTCGTTTTTCCAATGATCGAAGGCTGCAAAGAAACGAAACGAAAATCCCTTTTTACAGGGACGGACTAACATAAACGAATATATAATCGATCTGAACAGCCATCAAGCCTACCAATGGCTCGATTAGATGGATAAAGAGAGATAATATCAAACATGTTCGATCACTAGTCGTTCGTTTTTGGGGTCTATTAATCGAAACTATAATGAGATTATGACTATTTTCACATACGTTTTCAACACTCGATTCGTTTACCGAACGAAACGAAGGCTAAAACGAAGGCAAAAACGAAACGTGTATTCCCAGCATAACACCTTTCACTGTACACACTGGAGGTAAATCAGCACACAGTGCAGCAACTAGAGAACAGCGTATACTGTACATACTGTAGGCAGCAGAATTCAGCACACTGCAGCTAGCGTGCCAAAAATATGAGGATCACGTTGTGCGGCGTGCTTATCGTGCCGCACCGAAAAATGGGTGGGCCATGGACCAGAATATAGGTGTGGTAACGGCCGGGTGGAAACAAATTTACATGAACCTAGCAATGGTGGGACATTAGATTATGACAGTGGTGGCGAACCTTTTGGAGGCCGAGTGCCCAAACTGCAACCCAAAAGTCACTTATCTATCGCAAAGTGGCAACCGCAATTTAAACTAAATACTGTACAAACGTTTTAACTCATACATGAACATTATGGAAAATCCAAGTTGAACATAAACTGTGAAGATAAACAATTTCATCCATCCTACTCCTGAAAAATGTATTCAATTTTTTAGAACCTCCCAGTTTTATTTTCTGTTTTAAAAAGCTAAAAAAGTAGGTTTAATGCTATTGTCTCATATGATAAGGATTCAGCTTTTCCCATAGTCTCGCAGTTAGCAATCATGTGACCCCCAACAAGGCAAATTCAGCAATCATGAGGCCCCCAACAAATCATGAGGCCCCCAACAAGAAATTCAGCAATCATGAGGCCCCCAACAAATCATGAGGCCCCCAACAAGACAAATTCAGCAATCTTGAGGCCCCCAACAAATCATAAGGCTCCCAACAAGACAAATTCAGCAGTCATGAGGCACATAAATAGACAGCATTTCACATAAATAGGCAGATTCCCCCCTTAATATGGTAGCCCCCACGTTAGGTAGTGAGTGACAGGGACCCCCAGGTTAGCTAGTGAGTGACAGGCGCCTCCAGTTAGGTAGTGAGTGACAGGGAGCCTCTTTAGGTAGTGAGTGAGTGCCAGGGAGCCCCTTCAGGTAGTGAGTGAGTGCCAGGGAGCCCCTTCAGGCAGTGAGTGAGTGCCAGGGAGCCCCTTTAGGCAGTGAGTGAGTGCCAGGGAGCCCCTTTAGGCAGTGAGTGAGTGCCAGGGAGCCCCTTTAGGCAGTGAGTGAGTGCCAGGGAGCCCCTTTAGGCAGTGAGTGAGTGCCAGGGAGCCCCTTTAGGCAGTGAGTGAGTGCCTTTAGGCAGTGAGTGAGCCCCTTTAGGCAGTGAGGGCAGTGAGTGAGTGCCAGGGAGCCCCTTCAGGCAGTGAGTGAGTGCCAGGGAGCCCCTTCAGGCAGTGAGTGAGTGCCAGGGAGCCCCTTCAGGCAGTGAGTGAGTGCCAGGGAGCCCCTTCAGGCAGTGAGTGAGTGCCAGGGAGCCCCTTTAGGCAGTGAGTGAGTGCCAGGGAGCCCCTTCAGGCAGTGAGTGAGTGCCAGGGAGGCCCTTCAGGCAGTGAGTGAGTGCCAGGGAGGCCCTTCAGGCAGTGAGTGAGTGCCAGGGAGCCCCTTTAGGGAGTGAGTGAGTGACAGGGAGGACCTTTAGGGAGTGAGTGAGTGAGTGAGTGAGTGAGTGAGTGAGTGAGTGAGTGAGTGACAGGGAGGCCCTTTAGGGAGTGAGTGAGTGAGTGACAGGAAGGGCCTTTAGGGAGTGAGTGAGTGACAGGGAGGCCCTTTAGGGAGTCAGTGAGTGACAGGGAGGCACTTTAGGGAGTCAGAGAGTGCCAGGGGGAGCCCCTTTAGGGAGTGAGTGAGTGCCAGGGAGCCCCTTTAGGGAGTGAGTGAGTGAGTGCCAGGAAGCCCCTTTAGGGAGTGAGTGAGTGAGTGAGTGCCAGGGAGCCCCTTTAGGGAGTGAGTGCCAGGGAGCCCCTTTAGGGAGTGAGTGAGTGCCAGGGGGAGCCCCTTTAGGGAGTGAGTGAGTGCCAGGGGGAGCCCCTTTAGTGAGTGAGTGCCAGGGAGCCCCTTTAGGGAGTGAGTGCCAGGGAGCCCCTTTAGGGAGTGAGTGAGTGCCAGGGAGCCCCTTTAGGGAGTGAGTGAGTGCCAGGGAGCCCCTTTAGGGAGTGAGTGCCAGGGAGCCCCTTTAGGGAGTGAGTGAGTGCCAGGGGGAGCCCCTTTAGGGAGTGAGTGAATGCCAGGGGGAGCCCCTTTAGGGAGTGAGTGCCAGGGAGCCCCTTTAGGGAGTGAGTGAGTGCCAGGGGAAGCCCCTTTAGGGAGTGAGTGAGTGCCAGGAAACCCCTTTTGGGAGTGAGTGAGTGCCAGGGGAGCCGCTTTAGGGAGTGAGTGAGTGCCAGGGAGCCCCTTTAGGGAGTGAGTGAGTGCCAGGGAGCCCCTTTAGGGAGTGAGTGAGTGCCAGGGAGCCCCTTTAGGGAGTGAGTGAGTGCCAGGGAGCCCCTTTAGGGAATGAGTGAGTGCCAGGGAGCCCCTTTAGGGAGTGAGTGAGTGCCAGGGAGCCCCTTTAGGGAGTGAGTGCCAGGGAGCCCCTTTAGGGAGTGAGTGAGTGCCAGGGAGCTCCTTTAGGGAGTAAGTGAGTGCCAGGGAGCCCCTTTAGGGAGTGAGTGAGTGCCAGGGAGCCCCTTTAGGGAGTGAGTGAGTGCCAGGGAGCCCCTTTAGGGAGTGAGTGAGTGCCAGGGAGCCCCTTTAGGGAGTGAGTGAGTGCCAGGGAGGCCCCCCCGCCGCCGCTGCTCCCCCCACCCCCCTTACCTTGAAGCAGACCTCAGGATCAGCGGCGACCCGACCAGTAAGAGCGGGCGCTGGACGCACCCGCTCGATATGCGGAAGTGATGTCACTTCCGCATATCAGTGCGGGCGCTGGGTCCTAGCGCCCGCACGATTGGTCACCGGCTCGCCGCCTGATCCTGAGGTCTGAGTGACGCGGCGGCTGGAGGAAGCCGCTGCCAGAGGGGGCCGGGCGGAGATCCGTGGCACCCCAGGATAGATTGGGGGCACGTGCCCCCCCAAAACAGGGCTAGCGACGCCCCTGTATCGAACCATCTATCTGCCAAAAAATCTCATGGTGTATTCCCAACATTAGATTGACCTGCCAGATAGATAATTTCCAACGTGTTGGAAATTATCTACCTAACCATCTATCTGCCTAGCAAGTAGGTATTGTTCTACTCAGCAGGAGATAACCAGAAGACAATGCACCAGAGATAATGACCAGTCTCTACAGAAAATAATCTAATGCTGGGAATAGACGGGTCGATTCTGGCACTCGATTCTGCGCCCGATCGTTTTTGCCCGCTCAATTCTCATTTTTCTTATCTTTTTTTCAATTCACTTCAATGAGAAATCGAGCGGAAAAGCGATTGAACGGTGATCAGACATGTCAGAAATGATCTATCGAGCCATCTTAATGGCTCAAAATCGAGCCGTGTATTCCCAGCATAAAACAGAAAAATTAACGGAAAAATCTAACAGAAAATTGTATGGTGTGTACTAGGCATTCGATTGGAAAATCGATCGGAAATAAGATCGGACAGTAAATCGACTGAAAAATCTCATCGTGTATTCCCAGCATAAGAGTTTCTGGCTCTACTGCTAATCTGATAAATGGCTTGATTCTCTTGATTTCCTCCTTTATCATGTTATTCACAACAGCCTTGCAAACAGGAAGGCATCATAGTCAGAACTAAAAACTGTGCACTAACTGATTGCTTAATCAGATACCAGAATGGCAACCCTACTTTGGAGACATTAGGTAGAAAAATAACTTGAAAATGTTTGACATGCTGTTAAAATAAGCCTAAACAGTGTGATTGCAATCAAACATCTAACATTTTCAGTGGTCCAGGTTACTTCTATTGGTTTTCAGAATAAAGGTCATAGAAAAACATTTGCATCTAAAGATCTGTATATTATCTTTATACAGTTACTGGATGCAGCTTTTTAAAGATTAAAGGAATGGATGTAAACTATAGTTTGGTTGTCTTTGTCAGATTAACCCTCCTGGCGGTTTGCTAAAAAATCGCCAGGGGGCAGCAAATCTTTTTTTTTTTATTTTTTTTTTGTTTTTTCATGTAGCGAGACAAAGTCTCGCTACATGATAGCCGCTGCTCAGCGGCATCCCCCCAGCCCCTCCGATCGCCTCCGGCGATCGGCGATCAGGAGATCCCGTTCAAAGAACAGGATCTCCTAGAGGGCTTCCCCCGTCGCCATGGCGACGGGGCGGGATGACGTCACCGACGTCATCGACGTCGTGACGTCAAAGGGGATTCCGATCCACCCATAGAGCTGCCTGGCACTGATTGGCCAGGCAGCGCACGGGGTCTGGGGGGGGGGGGGGGCTGCGGCGCGACGGTTAGCGGCGGATCGGCGGGTAGCGGCGGCGATCGGGCACTGCACGCAGCTAGCAAAGTGCTAGCTGCGTGCAGCAAAAAAAAAAATATGCAAATCGGCCCAGCGGGGCCTGAGCGGTGCCTTCCGGTGGCATAGCCCGAGCTCAGCTCGGGCTTACCACCAGGAAGGTTAATAGAGATGTAATTAGTGTTTTGAAGTATTGTATCTGGGTTGGTACAGATCTTGTTCTTTCATGTAATCAAAATGAACACAGCACTTTCTGTTTACATGTTTGTATGGTGGAGGTAATGCATATTAATTCAAAAGTGATACACAACAGTGCTGCACAAAGTTCTACTTCACTCTCCTGATTTTACTATTAGGAAAGGTAAACAGGGAACCATGTAATTCATTAACTTATACCTATAATGTTAAAATATGTACATACTTTCATCAGTAGAGAAAAGCCTGTTGATGCTCCACCTCAACCCCTCCCCTGCAGGCCCATCTTCATCCTTCTGACTGCTCTCCCCTCTGTTTAGGAGCACAGCTACATTGCACCGCTGTGCTCCTACACACCCACCCGTGCCCATGTTGTAGCAACTAGCAAGTAGCTGCTCATGCATGGTGAAAAAAAGACAGTAAGACACACAAGAGCGGCTGTATTTTGTACCTGCACAGTGTGGCCATGTTTGTACAAGTAGATGAGCATGGCTGTGAGCGTTAAAGTCGAAGATTGCTTAAAGGGTCCCAGCAGAGGAACAGAGGGGAGAAGGAAGACCGAGGAAGGCTCTGGACCATCCAGAGGCTTTCCCCTACTGAGTAAACTGTCAAATGTTTTTTGTTAAGTTACAGGTGTCCTTTAATCACACAATGTTCATATTTTATATAACTATTCCAAAGAAATGTATTTTTGTAAAACTGACCTAGATATCTGTGCGCAAACTACAGCGTTTCTCCCTTTGCACAGAGACAGCTGGGCTCAAAAGGCTCACAAAAGGACTGACTTGTGCCCACCCTCAGCTCCTCTTTGGTCTACCTCATTTGGGTGATGATTGAAAAGAGGGATACGTTTTTATACAATGTAGAGCCCACCATTTTCTTCTTACAGCTTAACCAAGATGCATTTGATATTAACACAGGAATTACTGTATATTCCATAAAAATAGCAGCTTAAACCTGCGCTCATTTACAGCTTCTACAGCTTATTTTCTACAGCTTCTTGTCAAAAATATTGTATACCTGGTGCAAAGCATTTTGGGCTTTTGGAATGCCCCCAATAATGTATTTTCTGCCTCGTTTACACTGTTATGGACCATGTTTATCCTCATACCCCAAGCTGTGCTGGCCATTTAGTAACATCTCACCTATGGTTGACCTGATCCTCATTGTAGCTAGTAATAATAACATTGTGAAAAACCTGTAACAAAAAGCAGAGAAAAGACTGTACATAAACTGCAGCGCCAATACAATATTCAAAAAGTACACATTTTTTTGAACAACCAGAACCATAAAAACATTTAAAAAGAGGTATTATAACCACTGAGACAAAACCCTTTATGAAGACACATGATAATGTCATATTAAACAATGCCTCACCTCAAAATAAAAGATAATGCCTGAAATGACAATGCACTTTAAACTGGGGTTCAAACAAGACTCAGAGAGACTCGGGTCATACAATAGGAGCAAAGCTAAATAAGGTGCAAGTGTAAAAGAAGATAAAAATCCGTGACCTGAAGTGCAAAGAAGCATATGCTCATAGTCACGCTAACAAATAAAGTGAATCATATAATCAAATAATGATAGGCAGGCATGCAGCTGGACAATGTGTAACTACCAAGTGGTATAGCTGTACCGGCCCAGGACTCCACAGGATATCCAATTGTGTGATGTGAGGCTCAGGCTGAGGGAGGCATGAAGAGGCTCCACGCGTGGCGTAGTCCACGTGACCACTTCATCAGGAGCTAAGGATTATAGGGTTCTTTTATGTTTATATATCTAGGATGGGCGGCAGGATTGGCCAATACGTAACTGTAATTGCTTGCACATGTAAGGAGCGCTCCGGCGAGTTCGCCGGAGTACTTCCTGTTCAGTGAACGGCACAGAGCCATGCTCTGTATGGCTGGGTAGTAGGCGGCGGATGTGCGTCAGCACAAGCCGGAAGTATCCGGCTGTGACGCACCACAGCTTTGCTACGGTGGCCCGCAAGTTCACAGGCCAAATAGAGCACATACAGTGGGTTGCAAAAGTATTCGGCCCCCTTGAAGTTTTCCACATTTTGTCATATTACTGCCACAAACATGAATCAGATTTTTTGGGAATTCCGCATGAAAGACCAACACAAAGTGGTAGACACATGAGAAGTGGAACGAAAATCATACATGATTCCAAACATTTTTTACAAATAAATAACTGCAAAGTGGTGTGTGCATAATTATTCGTCCCCCTTTGATCTGAGCGCAGTCAGTTGCCTATAGACATTGTCTGATGAGTGCTAATGATTAAATAGAGTGCACCTGTGTGTAATCTAATGTCAGTACAAATACAGCAGCTCTGTGAGGGCCTCAGAGGTTGTCTAAGAGAATATTGGGAGCAACAACACCGTGAAGTTCAAAGAACACACGAGAAAGATCAGGGATCAAGTTATTGAGAAATGTAAAGCAGGCTTAGGCTACAAAAAGATTTCCAAAGCCTTGAACATCCCACGGAGCACTGTTCAAGCGATCATTCAGAGATGGAAGCAGTACGGCACAACTGTAAACCTACCAAGACAAGGCCATCCATGTAAACTCACAGGCCGAACAAGGAGAGCGCTGATCAGAAATGCAGTCAAGAGGCCCATGGTGACTCTGGACGAGCTGCAGAGATCTACAGCTCAGGTGGCAGACTCTGTCCATAGGACAGCTATTAGTCATGCACTGTACAAAGTTGGCCTTTATGGAAGAGTGGCAAGAAGAAAGGCATTGTGAACTTGCGGGCCACCGTAGCTAAGCTGTGGTGCGTCACAGCCGGATACTTCCAGCTTGTGCTGACGCACATCCGCCGCCTACTACCCAGCCATACAGAGCATGGCTCTGTGCCGTTCACTGAACAGGAAGTACTCCGGCGAACTCGCCGGAGCGCTCCTTACATGTGCAAGCAATTACAATTACGTATTGGCCAATCCTGCCACCCATCCTAGCTATATACACATGAAAGAACCCCATAATCCTTAGCTCCTGATGAAGTGGTCACGTGGACCACACCACACATGGAGCCTCTTCATGCCTCCCTCAGCCTGAGCCTCACATCACACAATTGGTTATCCTGTGGAGTCCTGGGCCAGTACAGCATGCTATACCACTTGGTAGTTACACATTGTCCAGCTGCATGCCTGCCTATCATTATTTGATTATATGATTCACTTTATTTGTTAGCATGACTATGAGCATATGCTTCTTTGCACTTCAGGTCACGGATTCTTATCTTCTTTAACACTTGCACCTTATTTAGCTTTGCTCCTATTGTATGACCCAAGTCTCCACTCTTTAATTGAGGTTCTTGTTTGAACCCCAGTTTAAAGCGCGTTGTCATCTCAGGCATTATCTTTTTGTATTGGTGGTGCAGTTTATGTACAGTCTTTTCTCTCCTTTTTGTTACATGATTCAATATCCTGTACTTTGCACACCATTTCTTGCACATGGGTATGCAGATGCTTTTGCTTACATAAGAACATTGTAAAAAACTGGATCAATAAAATCCACCTAACATATACGAGGTAGTCAAATCTAATACAATACTTGTACCTTTTAGAAGCTATAAATGTTTTCTCTTCAAAAATGACTAAAGATGAATTCAGAGTTAAATGGGCTTAACCTCCCTGGCGGTGCATTTCCGTCTGGAATTATGAGCCAAAAGCAGTAAATTTTTTTCAACAATTTTAGGCATCCAATTCTTAAGTCTTAACTCACCAAAATATATCAGAATAAAGGTCTGGTAGACATTCTGCATATAAATAAAAGACTAGAACACAAATTTGTTGAAATAATTACATTTATCAATAAACTGAAAAAATAGGAAAAATGCGCAAATAAGGCAGCAGATTATTATACAGTATGTACATGTATACCTAGTACACCTCCCACGTATGGTAAATTTTAAAGCAGGGAACCGTCCAACATTACAATCAGGGCAGTGGAAGCGTGATTCCTTTCTGACTTTTTACCCCTTCTCGTCAGTCTTTGAGCAGCAAACAACTCATGTCCTGGTTGGTGTATTTTTTGGGGGAGTGGGTGCTATATACTCCATGAAGTGATGGCCAGTGATGGCCAGTGAGGCGCTCCGGGTTCACAATGTAGGAGGCCTGGCACCCCACTCTGGCATCTGCTGCAGTCTGGTTTTTCAGGTAGTATTATTTTTTGTTGTTGTTTGTGGACTGCGGGGTAAAAGGAACTCTCCTGGTTGGCTCTGTCCACTCCACCCCTCATGAAATTATACTCCACCACAACCTGAGGTTTATCAATCTCTTTTCCTCCTCTCATTCTGGTGGGACAGTGGAGGTGTTGTTAACTGTGCTGAGGAGACACACATCTTTTTTGTTACACCAGCGGAGAGCCAGCATTTTCCCTTTTTGCCAAGCAACTGTGTCCCCAGTTTTCAGCTTCTGCTTGGCAAATGCTGATGGCATCTCCCGCTTGTTAGGCCTAACCGTGCCGTAGGCATCAGTCTTATGCTTGATGAGGATCTCAAACAGTTCAGGGGAGCTATATAAATTGTCAGTTGTGACACAATAGCCTTTGTCCAGTAAAGGCTCAACAAGGGAAAGTACTGAGGATGTCACCACTCCATAGTCACTGAACCTGGGGTTTAACTTGATGCCCTTTCCGGTATTCAATACAGTGTTCCAAATGTAACCCATTGCCGACTCACATAGCATGTATGACTTTACATCAAAGTAAAGTGGATGCTATGTACTGGACCCAACTCAGCCTCCCATTATAAGCCATCAGGCTGTCGTCCACGCCTATGTCCCTCTCTGGTACATAAGTAGTCCGGAAGTTGTCAACCACCATCTGATACACTTCCCAGATCTTTTTTCGTTTTGGAGCAGGGTGGGTGGACTCCTCGAAGGTGTCATTGTTGGCGAAGTACAAATACTTAATTATCAGGTTAACTCGATATTCGCACATCAAGGGGTTGCGGTGATCTTATTGGTGGTCCAAATTAATACCATTTCTGCAGGGGCTTCCCCACCACTCCTTGAAGAATAATTAAGCCCAAAAACAACCAAATGTCCTGTTTGGTGTCCGGCTCCCATGTCCTGCAGATATGGCGATTAGTCTCCTCAATAACTGCGTCTGTGAAGATGAGCTGCAGGTAGGCCAGGGGGTTGTGCTCACACTCTATCTTCAGGCCAGGCTCCCCAGTAAAAAGGAAATGTGGGGGTGGTGGCAGAACCGGAGTGTGGTCTATGGGGCACCAAACACGGTACATCACTTACCTTGGTGGTGATAGAGTCACTGTCACTGTCCCGACCTAGGTCAGATGACAGATCTCCAGGTGTGTCGCTGTCACTCGAGTCCGCCAGTGACTGCAGATCAGGATCGCTGTCCACAATCTCCACCAACGCTTCTACAGTGAAATGCCTTCTGGTGGCTGACTCAATAGCAAATGACAGGTAGTCAGAGGTTAGTGCAAATGGCAGGCAGAGAGTTGTCAAATCCAGGCAGAGGTCGGTACAGGCAGCAGACAAAAATCACTGCAGGCAGAAGGCAGAGAGAATAGTCAAAATCCAGGCAAAAATCAGTAACATGTAATCAGAAAGTAGACCAGCAGATCAGCAAATTGCACAGATCACACAAATCACAGCACCTAGCTCAGCTGCAGCCAGGAAGCAAATGGCAACATTGCATTGTTGAATACAAATCACCTTGTATCCAATATAATGCACATTAGGGCCAATCAGATTTTTTTTTTTTAATTTTTTTAACTTCCTTCCCTCTCCCATAACCCCACGCCACCCCCTGACATCATGCCGCACACCACCGCTCCGTCATTCTGATTGGCCGCTGGGTCCCCGGAAGATCAGAGAGGTAATGGGGGTTCCAGCGGCCATGGAGGAAAATCCTGGGTCCCGCTGGCCACCGCTGATCAGGACCCGAGAAAGCAGAGCACGCAGCGGTTTTTGCCAGCCCGAACTGAGCTCGAGTTTACCGCTTTCAGATCCCAAAGTGGAGCCTAAACTCAGTTGGGATTACCGCCGGGTGGTTAATTTTTCCTGTTCCTAAAAATCTCAGACTAGGGACAAGATCAATTCTTGGACCAAAACTAATTAAATCATCTTTGCTCTCTCCACTTTCTTTTTCCTTTTCTATCCTCTTTCACTTTAGGCACTGTCTCTGCACGTGTGTCTCTCTTTATCTTCTGTTTTCTAGCTCTTTCCAGTCTTTACCATACTCCTCATTGAGCCTCCTTCTTATTGATTGCCTAGACCTGCCTTTACTGTTTTTGTTTTCTTTTTTTTTCTGTTCAGCATTATCTACCCTTCCTATATCATATGCATTATCAACTGAGCAGTTATGTAAGGCCAATACCGTAAGACAGAGTTTACCAGCTCCAGTTGTGTCTAAGATCTTCTGAGAAAAAAACAACTAATATTTCCTAGACCATCAATTAGTTAATTCTCCAAGTGAGCACAGGAAAACTCCCAAGAAGCATAACCAAAAAGTTTACTTTGAATTATAAAAGTTAATAAGTTAGGTAATGGGTAAGTAATTGAACCATTTTTAGATAGATGAATATGGCTGACAACTAGGCCAGTGTAACGATCGGTGTAACACAGAGAGGGTCTGATTACCGGTGATCTGCAGTATCACGGAGAATACAGATATATATACCCGATTATTGATGATCTGCAGTATCACCGATAATCAGATATATCTCTAACCTCTGGACACCTGGATAATAAGAGTGTTTGGTGCAACAGAAATACTTTGAGGACTGCACCTGAGGAGCAGGTGCACAGCAGTAAGGAGTACTGCACAGTAACACGTTCCTTCCGCAAGCCTGAGACTCTCCCGTGAGAGGGGTCAGGCTAGGAGTAGGAAGGACAGAGTGTGAGTGACACCAAGAAGGGTGTCATTCCCAAGTCTGTGAGCTATCTCTTGACTGAGGAGATAGCTCTCGAGGTCGGGCAAGCCGAGTCGGCAACAGACAGACAGATCAGGGACAGAGACAGGAGACAGATGCGGAATCCTAAGACAAGCAGAGTTCGGCAACAGAGTATAAGATATAGCGAAGTACCTAATCAGAGATCAGAAGAGTAGTCAGGAAAGCAGAAGGTCATAACAAATAATCAACAATGCCTAGTCTTGGGTGTGAGCTCCTTGATCGTCAACACCCTAGAACTGGTCTGAGTATAACTAGATGGTAAAGCTAATTCCTAGTCTGAGGTGTGAGGTCCCTGGTCATCAACACCTAGGAACTGGTCTAAATAATAACACAGATAATATACAGTTTCCCTAGACTGAGGTGTGAGGTCCTTGATCATCAACACCCAGCAACTGGTCTAGATAATAACACAGATAATATCACAGATACTAACAAGGTCTGAGTGCTACCACATAGTGATCACAACGCCAGACACCAGAGAAATGACCAGCACCCAGTATATATACACCAGCGCTCTCCAGCGCCTCCCCTAAGTGCTGGACCAATGAAACTTGATAGAATTGTCAGCTGATCGGCTAGATCAGCTGACACCCTTCTGACTGCCATAAAGGCTCTGCCTCTCAGCGCGCGTGCGCGTCCTTCTGAACCTGTGTGGACTATCCGTCCCAGCCACACCAGACATGTGTTGTAATGCATCTGTTGGTTTGAACGCGGGGCCAGCCACACCGCTGTCAGAGCATGCAGCGGTTTCCCCACGTTCAGCCATACTGCTAGTGGTAAGCCCATGCGTGCAAACCGCCGCCTCGGCCGCGGAATCCGCCGCCTTGTTCACTGGGCATGCGGCGGTTTCTCCGTGCTTCGTCAGGCTAGTGGATGCAGGCCCATGCGCGCAAGCTGCCATGTTGAACGCGGAATCAGCCGCTTTACTCTGAGTACTCGCGGCGGCTTTTCCGCGTTTTCTCACAGCCAGCAATCAAAAGAAGTGTCAGTGACTCCCAAAGGCTTATTTAATATGCTGCAATGTAGGCATGTAATTGTGAGTTTTGTAAAATGTTCAATCTAAAAATTTGATTATTTTGAAGAGGAAAATGAAAAATAAAACTGTGTTATAGATACTGTTCACTCCACCAGCTAAGTTGCTACCCAGTCTTCTTCAGAGCATCCCTCAAGGATTGATAAATAGTTTGATAATTAATAATGTATTGGCACCGCAAATGGACAAAAAAAATCTTTGCTCCTGGTGAGGTCATGGCCTCTGGGAATGCCCCGCTGAAAATTGGGAAAACAGGTGACACTGTTATGGGAAGATGTCAGGCAAAAGATGATATCACAAGCTGAGGTCAAGGTTGGTGGTAGGAATGGTGAATGCAGGACACAGCTTTGTTAATAGCTAGAACCGGAGATCAGAAGTAGTTGTGTAGCTCAAAATTGATGTTAAGAAAATCTTCACAGACACAGATATTGACTGTAACGCCTTAGAAATGAGAGCACCGAGTGTTGGACGTTGAGAATGGTCATATATACTCATCACTAATGTTAGGCAATGGTGTGGGGGTTGACGTTTAGGATATTACGGGTGTTAGGTTAGTGTTACAATGCAATGTGTGGTTTCAAGGTTAGGCTAGGTCAGAAGCAGGGATGAAGTTTAGAATAGCAGGGTTGATCTTGTAATCCATCTAAATGAGATAAAGGCACCTTAACATATAGGTACAGCCCTGTATTCACTGTTGATTGTATTGATTTGAGTTTTCTTTCAATATAAGATGCTTTGGTCCTTCACAAAGCTGCCACTTTACTATTTTGCATTCAGTAACATCAGCCCATGTAATTTCTAATGCATATATTCAAAATGCTTGAGGAAAGGAAGCCATCCATCTTAGGTTTGCTGCCAAAAAAACGAAACAAAGCTGAGGTGCAGCAGGCAGTGAAATAATTTATGGGTCTGATGAAAAATACAAAGATCCTCTATGAGTAAACATAACAAAATACTGAACAGTCCATGAACATACAAGTGTTCAAATAATCTAATATAAGTCATTGTTACAATAATACCAAAGTCATCCAGGCAAGGAATATTGAGACTCGATAACCTAAAGGAAAATGGCCTTTTTTTATAGATCAGCATGCATTATCAAGGAGCAAATGTCAGAAATGAAAGGATTTATTTAATGCAATGAGCTGTATAAGCCAGATACAAAGGTTGCTCTTTCTGATATAGGTAATTTACATGGATGCGGACGGAATGTTAAATTTAGAAAATGCAGACTTATTTACCAAGGTAAATAGCAATGTGCAAAGTGAACTAACCCAATTAAAAACCATCCATCAGACTAGTGTTACTTTGGTAGGTGTTACGGAATTCTGTGAATTTGCAGTGCATTATTTAGGTATACATATATGTATGACTTAAAGAAAACCTGTAACGAAAAAACCTCCTCTGTGGGGTACTCACCTCGGGTGGGGGAAGCCTCCGGCGAAAATCCTCCCGGAACGGCAGCGATGTAAATATTTACCTCGCCGGCTCCAGCACAGGCGCAGTATCGGCTCTCCACATGGAGACAGGCGAAAATAGCCAATCTCCATCGGGCTGACTCTATTGCGCAGGCAAGTCTCTTGCGCCTGCGCAGTAGAGTGGACCCAACGGAGATCGACTATTTTCACCTTTCTCCGTGCAGAGAGCTGCAACAGCGTCCCCGCTGGAGCCAGGAAAGGTAAATAAATCAGCGCTTGTCAGGCTTGTTGAGGGAGGATTCCGGGATACTTCGTGGGAGACAGCGCTGGACTGCCTGCACCTACAGGAGTGGGGGAAGCTGCATTGGGACCCCGAGGCTTCCCCCTCCCGAGGTGAGTAGCCCCAGGGGCACTTTTTTTGTTACAGGTTCTATTTAAGGTGTACACACCAGTTATGTGCGTTGCCCGTCGGGGATCACTACCCGATCACCTAGGGCAACATTGCTGGGGCAGCCTGTACAGACACATGTAAGCTATGTAGCTGACAACGCGAACTGTTGCTATGTGGGGGGTGCTGAGGGATGACAGAGTGCTGTGTGTGACATCACACGGAGGAATGGCGACCTCAAAGAAGTTGGTTGCCCATCGGGTGAGCTGATCCGCTGACTATCCTGGCTATACCAGTCTGCATGGTTGACAAGGGGTTACAGAAGGCTACAGAAGGGCGGGAAGGGGGCCATGCTACTTTTTTATTTTGTAAACAAAAAAGTACCAACCACCCCCCTCCCCCAGATTTTATTAATCCCTTGTCACCCCTGCAGGCTGGTATACCTGCATAGGACTTCAACCTACTCCTCTTCCTCCTTTAAAGCTGACCACATATATGGGATCACCATATGACCCTTCTTTCTCATTCTGAATGCTGATTACATGCAAAAATGAATACTTAAAAAGAGAACCAGTTACAAATCAGGTAACTAGCTTCATTAAATACATGCAGTCATTTTATTTATTATGTAACTACACTGAGTTGGGAGGGAGGAAATGTGCTTATTTCCCTAGGGTTGAGCTTTTAAAGAATGTCAAGACTTGCTTATGACCCAGAAAGTTCAGAGATTGGGCATAAATCCAAACTACAGTGGACTCTAGCAGTTAACCAGATTATTTTCAGATCACATGTTCTAGGTTAGAGGTTTCCAATGTGTGTTATGCTGCTGCCAGGGGGATACTTTTGATGAGTTTGGAGGATGCTTGTATTTATCAAGGACGATTCACTATAACAAGCTTCAGTTTTAGAAAACTATATACAAACAAAATTATTTTCTGTTTCCTATTTAAAACAAACAGGACATGCATGGGAAGCATTTGCACATAGTGAGGTAGTATTACTAATAAAAGTAAGTATTTCAACTGGTAGTATGGGTCTGATTTACTAAAAACAGAAAAGTGACTCATGTGGGCACACGATAAGATGCAGGTCAAATGGAGAACAGGGGAGTAAATGAGTATTCCAGGAGTGGATGACCAATGCAGTTATAAAACGTGTAGGGCTTTGAAAACTTAGGGCTAAGGGCCCTTTTACACTTCAGTTGCTGTCAGTTATAACTGAAAGAAAACTTACTTTCAAAGTAATTCTCATGTTTCCTTATGACTTAGTTCCCACTATACATGTTTTAACTGAAAGCTTTTTCACAAAGCACTGCTATGGAAAAAACCCACACTAACGCGTACTAACGTACACTAACACATACCAATGCATTAAGTGTAAAAGGGCCCTTATGGCTAACCTAGGGCTTAGTGTGAGAAAAATCTTGTAGACACTTGTACACATTGGGCTCTATTCACAAAACTTTTCATAAATGACTTATTTATCATTTAACTGATTAAAAAAAACCTTTTAGCACATTTACAAGCAAAATAATCACTCTAAGTAAGTTGTTCCTGATTGACTTCCTTTCAATACAGTATTACTTTTCTTACCTTTATTATATTGTATTTTTGCTTTTTAAAAGCTTAAACAGTAACATAGATAAGGTGAAAACAGATGAAAACAGGTAAAAAAAGCTTTGTGAATCATGCACAATTTAGGTTTATATATGCATAGAAGCTGTTTGTTTTTTGGTTTTTTTTTTGCTAATAGCAAAGCTAAGGAATAAGTTAAGGAATACGTTAATACGTTAATAAGAATACGTTAAAAATAAGAGGAGGAATAAGTTAAGGAATAACTGGTAAAAAAAAGTTCTAGTGTCACAAGCCTGAATGGAGAAACAGAGTTTGACCACAGTTTGCAGAATACAGACACTGGAACCAGGGAATAATGTGCAAAAATAATGATTTATTGAGAATGCACACATACAAACGTGAATGCAAATATCATGCAAACCCATGCAAAGCACACAATATCTACAACAACCCTGGAAAGCAGTGGTAAATATATATAACACCCTGACACTCTAACTATCTAAATATAAACAGAAAATATATACAGGATAATATATACACAATCGCAGTACAAAAGGGATCAGGCAGAATATCAGAGTCAGCAGGAGAGCAAGGTCAGCAACGGGTTATCAGAGAAGCACGGTACCAGGGATTAGGCAAAAGAAAGGTCTCCGACAGAACAAACAGGTTCGGAAACAGGAAGGCATACACAGAAATCAGGACAAGGAACAGGAACCAGGGTGTCCAGAAACTCAGACCTGGGAGCTCAAAGTTCTGGCGATTAACAAGAGGAAAACCAGATCTTAAATAGTCCATGGAATTAATGAACACAGGATGCAGCTGGTGGCAGAGTTCACTTGAAGCCACCCGGATGCCAAACAAGGAACTGCAAGTCCTTATAATAGTATTAACAGGCCCCCTGCTGGTGGATGGTGGAGATTCAGGACAATGCAAAGTCCTCAGAGCCATCTGCTGGTGGGATGATGTAACTTCATGACAGTCCTGATCCATGCTGCCACCAGCAGGCAGAAAGTAGCAACACAAGGTTCCTGACAACTAGGAATCATTCAATGTGTGTAGATGTAATAGCCATTTACCAATGGCATCTGTTTTTTTTTTTTTTTTTTGTAAAACTTTATAAAATAAAGCAACACTACCTTACTACCTTAACTACTTGCCGACTGCTCCACGCCAATTGGCGTGAGCAGTGCGGCTGCCCCAGGACCGCTCCACACCCATTGGCGTGAACGGTCTTCTATGGGGCTAGCAGGAGATCGCATGCACGCTGCGCGCGCATCTCATGCTCGGGGGGCGGAGCTCTGCCCCGCCTTCAGTCTCTGTGCCGCTCGGAGACTGTTAGATGGCGAAACCGCCGTCTATTAGGGCAGTACCGCGCTGAGATCTAAGGCAGTGCTGTACTGGGGACAGCCATGTGACACAGCTGTCCCCTCCAGAATGTCGGCAGTGATCCGCTATCATAGGCTGACGTCTATGACAGCCGATCACAATGGGGCAGTGGGGGCAGGGTGGGCGTGGTATTCAAAAAGAAAAAATATATACACATTTTTATTTAAAAAATAATAATATTTATTAAAAAAAAATAAACACTGGAGGGGATGATCAGACCCCACCAACAGGAAGCTCTGTTGGTGGGGGGAAAAGGGGGGGGGGGTGGATCACTTGTGTGCTGTGCGGCCCTGTAGCTTGGTCTTAAAGCTGCAGTGGCCCTATTTACAAAAAATGGCCTGGTCATTAGGGGGGTTTAATACCGCGGCCCTCAAGAGGTTAATAACATTACCTGTTAATGTGTCCAATTTCTCTTGGTACAACTGTAACAATTGTGGAATTCTCTCCGTGATCAGCGTACAAGGCGTGCGCTGACACTGCGGAAATCCTCCACAAGCGTATAATTTGCGGGAACCCAGCAAAAGGTGCAATGCACCTGTAGAGGGAAATTCCTGTCGGCAGGTGGAGCTGTGGAGTGCAGAGGAACAGCTCCTCTGCCCTACCACACATGCCAGACAGGAATTGTACGAAGGGAAGAAACGCAATCGCAAGAGAGGCGATTGAGAATGAGCACAGAGACAGATTGTATGTGTGTGCACCAAACTAGTCCCGCGACGGTGTACACACCACAGCAGATATGAAGTAGGAACGCAATTGCGAGAGGTGCGATCGCCAGACGTGACACAAGGCTACAGCAAGGCGGAGCACGAGAGTAGCAAAGGCACAGCAAATCATACAATGAGGAGATAAGGAAAATAACAAACGCTAACTGAACGCGAACAACGCACTCATTCGCAACAGTGCACGCGTTCATGCGCAGTCTCCACGTGATAAGCACAATAGAGACAAGCACGCCTAACTAACCACTGACAGACAAACATGAAACAGAGGACACGAGCGCTTGCATAACGGTTACCTCACCGAGCCTCCAGCAAGAGTTCGTAGCTGACAAGACAGACACACGAAAACAGGGACAAGCGAGAGATAGGATCCACAGCACTAGCAAAAAGAGGCCAGTGCGATCCAGGGAGACAGAGAGATGGAGATCAGACGGATCCACAGCACTAGTGCTAGGCGAGTGCGATCCAGGCAAGACAGATAGAGGAGATAGCTGGTAGCAACCGCTGCTCCAGCTATACTCCAAGAACAAAGATCAGAACGACCTCCTGTCGACCACCGCAGGGACAGGACAATCGCAACAGACAAACAAAACAGATATGCAATCCTAACTGCACTAGGGAACCTGCCGAGTACAGTCCCAGCAATTACTCTAAGCTACTATTCAAACAATGAGCAAGGCTGACACTCTCCAGAGTGTTTCACAGGAAGAATCCTTATGACCAGCAACTTACTGTGGGAAACATAGCTCTTTATAGAGCAAGCCCACAAAGGATGTGGCTAGGCAATCTGCATGACAAACATATGCAAATTCCTCAGCAGCAAGCTGCACAACTGACAAAAGGTCTCTCTTCTAGAGACCTGCAGAATGCAGACCTGAACAGTGGTCAAAAGGCTGCCTGCCTGCGCAGGCAGCAACGCGGATCCTCACAGTACCCCCCGCTAGGGTCGGATTCCAGACGACCCTCTAACCTGAAATTTGCAAAAGACTCTAACTGAAGACTCATGATGGTCAGGACAGCCTGACAAGGCCCAATTCCAGAGTCAGTCCAGCCGAAACCGACCTCATCGGAAGCAAACGCCACCGAAACATGCCCATCAGTACTACCAGTCTCAGTATAACACCCATCAGGACTGTGAACGCCAGAGAAGAAGCCATTGACACCCTCCAGACGATACCCACCACCTTCCAAGGAGCGTCCGAAAATACCAAACCTGCCACAATACCTGTTCGAAGTGTCCCTTACAACTCAAAAGCCACTGTTGATCTTATCCAGGGTACCAAGCAAACTTTCTCCCGGAATCTCCCAGAACCCTTCGAAGCTCCACAGAGATCCCAAGAGGGCAGAACAATCACCAGGCTCACATGGAGAATTATCAGGAACCCCCATGGAACCAATGACAATTCCGGATTCAGAATTACGAGGACACCCATCAAGATCAAGACTTTCAGGGACCACTTCTGGGCATGCAAGCAGGCAGGCCATATCAGAGCATGTCTCCACCGAGGAAGCATCTGAGCATGCTGGTAACTAGAGATGAGCGTAATGACGTAATTACGATTTCGCGAAATTTCACGTAATTAGTGTAATTACGATTATGGCCGTAAGTACATAATCGTAATGAAGAAGGATTTCGCGAAGTTTCGCGTAAGCGTAATTTTTCGCATTACTGTGTGTATTACGAAATTAATGCGTATGGCCATGCTCCCAAGCGAAAAAGTTGACGCATGGATCAATGTTAGGTAGCCGCCGACTTTAAGGGTTAATAGCAAAGCCCCCTTAAATTCTAAGAGCCTCAAATTTGGAGAATATATTAAGGAGATCAGGAGGAATAAGAGGACATTTTTTTTTTCAAAAAGACCTTATAGTTTTTGAGAAAATCGATGTTAAAGTTTCAAAGTAAAAATGTATACATTTAAAAACCCGCCGACTTTAACGGTTAATAGCAAAGCCTGCTTAAAGTTTAGGAACACCAAATTCCTAGGGTATATTAAGGGGATCAGTGGGAATAAGAGGGAAAATTTTTTTTAAAAAAAGACCTTATAGTTTTTGAGAAAATCTATTTTTAAGTTTCAAGGGCAAAAATGTCTTTTAAATGCGGAAAATGTCAGTTTTTTTTGCACAGGTAACAATAGTGTATTATTTTCATAGATTACCCGAAGTGGGAAGAGTTTTACTTACTTCGTTCTGAGTGTGGGAAATATAAAAAAAAAACGACGTGGGGTCCCCCCTCCCAGACCTCTTTAACCCCTTGTCCCCCATGCAGGCTGGGATAGCCAGAATGCGGAGCACCGGCCGCGTGGGGCTCCGCACCCTGACTATACCAGCCCGCATGGTCCATGGATTGGGGGGTCTCGGAAGGGGAGGGGCAGCCAAGCTTTCCCCTCCCCCTCCGAGCCCTTGTCCAATCCAAGGACAAGGGGCTCTTCTCCACCTCCGATGGGCGGTGGAGGTGGAGGCCGCGATTTCCTGGGGGGGGGGGTTCATTGGGGAATCTGGGAGTCCCCTTTAAAAAGGGGTCCCCCAGATGCCCACCCCCCCTCCCAGGAGAAATGAGTATAGAGGTACTTCTACCCCTTACCCATTTCCTTTAAGAGTTAAAAGTAAATAAACACACAAACACTTAGAAAAAGTATTTTAATTGAACAAAAAACATAACCACGAAAAAAGTCCTTTAATATTCTTAATTAACCAATAATACTTACCTGTCCCTTTAAATAAATGATCCCTCGCAATATCCTCGGAAATGTTCTATCAGTTACAATGTAACAAAGTTATTACAATGTAACAACTTTGTTACATTGTAACTACGCCGCACCCGACGTCACTCGCCGCTCAGCCGCCGCATACGCGTCCGTGCAGGACGCTAAGTCCCCGCTGGCCCCCGCTGTCCACCCCGCCCACATCTGTCACCCACATGTCACCCACATGTGGGTGACATGTGGGTGACATGTGGGAGAGGCGGGGAGGGCAGCGGAGCCGGCAGAACTTAGCGTCCTGCACGGAGTCCGGATCCCACAGAGCTCTGAGCTATATAGCTCAGAGCTCTCTAAGCATCTTTGTATTTGGGCTCCAAGGAGCCCCATTGGTCCTTAGCAGACCAATGGGGTTCCTTCAAATCAGAAGGAACCCCATTGGTCTGCTAAGGACCAATGGGGCTCCTTGGAGCCCAAATACAAAGATGCTTAGAGAGCTCTGAGCTATATAGCTCAGAGCTCTGTCGGGTCCGTGCGACGGCTGAGCGGCGAGTGACGTCGGGTGCGGCGTAGTTACAATGTAACAAAGTTGTTACATTGTAATAACTTTGTTACGATGTAACTGATAGAACATTTCCGAGGATATTGCGAGGGATCATTTATTTAAAGGGACAGGTAAGTATTAATGGTTAATTAAGAATATTAAAGGACTTTTTTCGTGGTTATGTTTTTTGTTCAATTAAAATACTTTTTCTAAGTGTTTGTGTGTTTATTTACTGTTAACTCTTAAAGGAAATGGGTAAGGGGTACAAGTACCTCTATACTCATTTCTCCTGGGAGGGGGGGTGGGCATCTGGGGTACCCCTTTTTAAAGGGGACTCCCAGATTCCACCATGAACCACCCCCCCCCCCCCCCAGGAAATCACGGCCTCCACCTTCACCGCCCATCGGAGGTGGAGAAGAGCCCCTTGTCCTTGGATTGGACAAGGGCTCGGAGGGGGAGGGGAAAGCTTGGCTGCCCCTCCCCTTCCGAGACCCCCCAATCCATGGACCATGCGGGCTGGTATAGTCAGGGTGCGGAGCCCCACGCGGCCGGTGCTCCGCATTCTGGCTATCCAAGCCTGCATGGGGGACAAGGGGTTAAAGGGGTCTGGGAGGGGGGGACTCCACGTCGTTTTTTTTTAATATTTCCCACACTCAGAACGAAGTAAGTAAAACTCTTCCCACTTGGGGTAATCTATGAAAATAATACACTATTGTTATCTGTGCAAAAAAACCTGACATTTTCCGCATTTAAAAGACATTTTTGCTCTTGAAACTTAAAAACCGATTTTCTCAAAAACTATAAGGTCTTTTTGAAAAAAAAAATGTCCTCTTATTCCCACTGATCCCCTTAATATACCCTAGGAATTTGGTGTTCCTAAACTTTAAGCAGGCTTTGCTATTAACCGTTAAAGTCGGCGGGTTTTTAAATGTATACATTTTTACTTTGAAACTTTAACATCGATTTTCTCAAAAACTATAAGGTCTTTTTGAAAAAAAATGTTTCCTCTTATTCCTCCTGATCTCCTTAATATTTTCTCCAAATTTGAGGCTCTTAGCATTTAAGGGGGCTTTGCTATTAACCCTTAAAGTCGGCGGCTTTTTTATATTATACGGAGCGTTACGGTTTAACGCGAAATTACGGTAGCGTTTAATGCGAAATTACGGCATGAACAAAACACGAAATTACGCGTTGAAAATTACGCTTACGGTATTTTCAATTACGATTTTAATGGCAATTACGCTACCGTAATTTCGCTTCGTAATCGCAAATTTCGCATGCGTAATTATAGTAATGCGAAATTACGAAAATTTCGGCTCAACTCTACTGGTAACCGAGGCACACTTGGGCTTTCTGGGTCACAGAGCACATTGGGGTACACCAGCATAGGAGAAACCTCAGAACATGTCGGGGAACTGCCAACCTCAGAGCCCAGCACGACAGGACCAAAACCAGCACTGGGCAGAGAATCATCATGAGCAGTGGTCTCAAGCACAGGACTTTCAAAAGAAGGCTTGGACTCAAACCTAGAAATCTCTGTGACAATAATATCATCATTGACTACATATGAGTGAAGCTCCACCAGAGCTGCAAAGGTAGTCAGCACAACAGCAATGCCTACTGAAGTGGGCAGCACCTCAGAAGGACTTGGGGGGCAGGAGACATCTCCTACAAGTTCTGGACCCTTTGGGAGGAACTCGGAGGTCTCCAGGACATCAGACAAGACCTCAGGAACATCATTTTTCAAGTTTTCTGAGAAGGATTCTGAACTATCCATGTTACAGGGCAAAACTGGAACTTTATTTTGTGGACAGGGCAGATGTCCCAGGGAAAGTTCCACCATAAACTGAGACTGAATTTCATAATCATGAGCGGAATGTACAGGAATATTTACTGGAACACACACTGACTCCCTAACTTTGATCTCACTGCACCCAGAATTCTGTGTAGCAGTCAAACTAGCTTGCAACTCCAAAACTGCAGAAAAACAGGTGAGTATAGTAGCAATACCTAAATGAGCCTCTAGGGACACTGCAGGGGACTCTAAACAAGGCCATATTAACTCATCCAGAGTACAGGGTGCAGAATCAGCATTTTCCTCAGAACAAGAAAGGGACTCACAAATGTCAGTGTGATTGGACATCATATTGTTATTCATGGTACAGGGCAGGCTCAGAGAAAATTTCTCTGGACCCAGTAAAGATGCTTCAGAATCAGATTCGCAAAACCGAAGCGCTGTCTCACTCTTAGATTCGGCTAACAATGTGAAATCCGAGGAGTCAGAACGCAAAACTTGCGAATCAAAAATCGCTTCAGGTTGTGAAACTGACGCTTCCATAGCGCAAACCTCTGCGATCTGCGGGGCAGACTGTAAGGCGTTCAGGATAGAAACAGTGGAGCAACTGTCACCAGGCAACGGGCCCTTACAGGTGTGAACAGGGTGAGAAATAGCGACAACATCAGGAAAAACTTTATTAGACATATTAATTTTACTTTTGATGCTGCATAATTTAGGAACTTTCCCCATAGCAGGATCACAGATGGAAGATCCCAAAGATCAGTCTCCAAATGACAAGGGGTCCCACACATCCCTAAGAAAACCGGCACATCCATGCCGATCACAATCTGCAGGAACATCCGAGAAACAGGCATCAGATCGCACAGATTCAAACTGCACGCAGTCAGGAGAGAACCCTCCAGGATTCGCACAGGAATCAACCACAGTGACACACCCACTCATTTCAGATCGCACAATGTCAAGACTTACATGCTTTACCCCAGAAAGGCAGGAACAATCATCCGACAACGATGTCTCTTTATTGGAATCAATTGGTTGGTGTGTGTGCAACTCATCCAAAATCATCTGCCATACATAAATCATCAGATCCACATCACCCTCGTCACATTCATTGGAATCAATCAAAAGGTACATAGAATCGAGACAATCATTCAAGACATCTTCGCTTTTTGCGATGTAAAAATCGCAAAAGGCTTTCCAATCAAAATCAAATTCCTCCATCAAGGCCCCAATGTCCCATGAGGCAAATGGAGGTTCAAACAGGCCAGTATCCAGATAATCTCCATATGGGTGGAGTTCAGGAACTAGAACAGATTTTTTAACTGCTTTAACCACTTGAGGACCTAGGGCTTTCTACCCCTTAAGGACCGGCCACTTTTTTTCCATTCAGACCACTGCAGCTTTCACGGTTTATTGCTCGCTCATACAACCTACCACGTAAATGAATTTTGGCTCCTTTTCTTGTCACTAATAAAGCTTTCTTTTGATGCTATTTGATTGCTCCTGCGATTTTTACTTTTTATTATATTCATCAAAAAAGACATGAATTTTGGCAAAAAAATGATTTTTTTAACTTTCTGTGCTGACATTTTTCAAATAAAGTAAAATTTCTGTATACATGCAGCGCGAAAAATGTGGACAAACATGTTTTTGATAAAAAAAAACCCATTCAGTGTATATTTATTGGTTTGGGTAAAAGTTATAGCGTTTACAAACTATGGTGCAAAAAGTGAATTTTCCCATTTTCAAGCATCTCTGACTTTTCTGACCCCCTGTCATGTTTCATGAGGGGCTAGAATTCCAGGATAGTATAAATACCCCCCAAATGACCCCATTTTGGAAAGAAGACATCCCAAAGTATTCACTGAGAGGCATAGTGAGTTCATAGAAGATATTATTTTTTGTCACAAGTAAGCGGAAAATGACACTTTGTGAGAAAAAAAAAAAAAAAAAAAAGTTTCCATTTCTTCTAACTTGCGACAAAAAAAAATGAAATCTGCCACGGACTCACAATGCCCCTCTCTGAATACCTTGAAGGGTCTACTTTCCAAAATGGGTCATTTGTGGGGTGTGTTTACTGTCCTGACATTTTGGGGGGTGCTAAATTGTAAGCACCCCTGTAAAGCCTAAAGGTGCTCATTGGACTTTGGACCCCTTAGCGCAGTTAGGCTGCAAAAAAGTGCCACACATGTGGTATTGCCGTACTCAGGAGAAGTAGTATAATGTGTTTTGGGGTGTATTTTTACACATACCCATGCTGGGTGGGAGAAATATCTCTGTAAATGACAATTTGTTAATTTTTTTTACACACAATTGTCCATTTACAGAGATCTTTCTCCCACTCAGCATGGGTATGTGTAAAAATACACCACAAAACACATTATACTACTTCTCCTGAGTACGGCGATACCACATGTGTGGCACTTTTTTGCACCCTAACTGCGCTAAAGGGTCCAAAGTTCAATGAGTACCTTTAGGATTTCACAGGTCATTTTGAGAAATTTCGTTTCAAGACTACTCCTCACGGTTTAGGGCCCCTAAAATGCCAGGGCAGTATAGGAACCCCACAAATGACCCTATTTTAGAAAGAAGACACCCCAAGGTATTCCGTTAGGAGTATGGTGAGTTCATAGAAGATTTTATTTTTTGTCAAAAGTTAGCGGAAAATGACACTTTGTGAAAAAACACAATTAAAATCAATTTCCGCTAACTTGTGACAAAAAATAAAATCTTCTATGAACTCGCCATACTACTAACGGAATACCTTGGGGTGTCTTCTTTCTAAAATGGGGTCATTTGTGGGGTTCCTATACTGCTCTGGCATTTTAGGGGCCCTAAACCGTGAGGAGTAGTCTTGAAACGAAATTTCTCAAAATGACCTGTAAAATCCTAAAGGTACTCATTGGACTTTGGGCCCTTTAGCGCAGTTAGGGTGCAAAAAAGTGCCACACATGTGGTATCGCCATACTCGGGAGAAGTAGTACAATGTGTTTTGGGGTGTATTTTTACACATACCCATGCTGGGTGGGAGAAATACCTCTGTAAATGGACAATTGTGTGTAAAAAAATCAAAAGATTGTCATTTACAGAGGTATTTCTCCCACCCAGCATGGGTATGTGTAAAAATACACCCCAAAACACATTATACTACTTCTCCCGAGTACGGCGATACCACATGTGTGGCACTTTTTTGCACCCTAACTGCACTAAGGGGCCCAAAGTCCAATGAGTACCTTTAGGATTTCACAGGTCATTTTTGTTTCAAGACTACTCCTCGCGGTTTAGGGCCCCTAAAATGCCAGGGCAGTATAGGAACCCCACTAATGACCCCATTTTAGAAAGAAGACACCCCAAGGTATTCCGTTAGGAGTATGGTGAGTTCATAGAAGTTTTTATTTTTTTGTCACAAGTTAGCGGAAATTGATTTTAATAGTTTTTTTTTCACAAAGTGTCTTTTTCCGCTAACTTGTGACAAAAAATAAAATCTTCTATGAACTCACCATACTCCGTACGGAATACCTTGGGGTGTCTTCTTTCTAGAATGGGGTCATTTGTGGGGTTCCTATACTGCCCTGGCATTTTAGGGGCCCTAAACCGTGAGGAGTAGTCTTGAAACCAAATGTCGCAAAATGACCTGTGAAATCCTAAAGGTACTCATTGGACTTTGGGCCCCTTAGCGTACTTAGGGTGTAAAAAAGTGCCACACATGTGGTACCGCCGTACTCAGGAGAAGTAGTATAATGCGTTTTGGGGTGTATTTTTACACATACCCATGCTAAGTGGGAGAAATATCTCTGTAAATGACAATTGTTTGATTTTTTTACACACAATTGTCCATTTACATAGAAATTTCTCCCACCCAGCATGGGTATGTGTAAAAATACACCCCAAAACACATTATACTACTTTTCCTGAGTACGGCGGTACCACATGTGTGACACTTTTTTGCAGCCTAGGTGCGCTAAGGGGCCCAACGTCCTATTCACAGGTCATTTTGAGGCATTTGTTTTCTAGACTACTCCTCGCGGTTTAGGGCCCCTAAAATGCCAGGGCAGTATAGGAACCCCACAAGTGACCCCATTTTAGAAAGAAGACACCCCAAGGTATTCTGTTAGGAGTATGGTGAGTTCATAGAAGATTTTATTTTTTGTCAAAAGTTAGCGGAAAGTGACACTTTGTGGAAAAAAAACAATAAAAATCAATTTCCGCTAACTTTTGACAAAAAATAAAATCTTCTATGAACTCGTCATACACCTAACAGAATACCTTGGGGTGTCTTTTTTTCTAAAATGGGGTCACTTGTGGGGTTCCTATACCGCCCTGGCATTTTACGGGCCCAAAACCGTGAGTAGTCTGGAAACCAAATGTCTCAAAATGACTGTTCAGGGGTATAAGCATCTGCAAATTTTGATGACAGGTGGTCTATGAGGGGGCGAATTTTGTGGAACCGGTCATAAGCAGGGTGGCCTTTTAGATGACAGGTTGTATTGGGCCTGATCTGATGGATAGGAGTGCTAGGGGGGTGACAGGAGGTGATTGATGGGTGTCTCAGGGGGTGGTTAGAGGGGAAAATAGATGCAATCAATGCACTGGGGAGGTGATCGGAAGGGGGTCTGAGGGGGATCTGAGGGTTTGGCCGAGTGATCAGGAGCCCACACGGGGCAAATTAGGGCCTGATCTGATGGGTAGGTGTGCTAGGGGGTGACAGGAGGTGATTGATGGGTGTCTCAAGGTGTGATTAGAGGGGGGAATAGATGCAAGCAATGCACTGGCGAGGTGATCAGGGCTGGGGTCTGAGGGCATTCTGAGGGTGTGGGCGGGTGATTGAGTGCCCTAGGGGCAGATAGGGGTCTAATCTGATAGGTAGCAGTGACAGGGGGTGATTGATGGGTAATTAGTGGGTGTTTAGGGTAGAGAACAGATGTAAACACTGCACTTGGGAGGTGATCGGACGTCGGATCTGCGAGCGATCTATTGGTGTGGGTGGGTGATCAGATTGCCCGCAAGGGGCAGGTTAGGGGCTGATTTATGGGTGGCAGTGACAGGGGGTGATTGATGGGTGGCAGTGACAGGGGGTGATTGATGGGTGGCAGTGACAGGGGGTGATTGATGGGTGATTGATAGGTGATTGACAGGTAATCAGTGGGTTATTACAGGGGAGAACAGATGTAAATATTGCACTGGCGAATTGATAAGGGGGGGTCTGAGGGTAATCTGAGCGAGTAGGCGGGTGATTGGGTGCCCGCAAGGGGCAGATTAGGGTCTGATCTGATGGGTAACAGTGACAGGTGGTGATAGGGGGTGATTTATGGGTGATTGATGGGTAATTAGTGGGTGTTTAGAGGAGAGTAAACGCTGCGCTTGGGTGGTGATCTGATGTCGCATCTGCGGGCGATCGATTGGTGTGGGTGGGTAATCAGATTGCCCGCAAGGGGCAGGTTAGGGGCTGATTGTTGGGTGGCAGTGACAGGGGGTGATTGATGGGTGATAGGTGATTGGCAGGTGATTGACAGGTGATCAGTGGGTTATTACAGGGAAGGATAGATGTAAATAATGCCCTGGCGAATTGATAAGGGGGGGTCTGAGGGTAATCTGAGCGTGTAGGCGGGTGATTGGGTGCCCGCAAGGGGCAGATTAGGGTCTGATCTGATAGGTAACAGTGATAGGGGGTGATTGATGGGTAATTAGTGGGTGTTTAGAGAAGATAACAGATGTAAACAATACATTTGGGAGGTAATCTGACGGCGGGTTTGCGGGCGATCTAATGGTGTGGGTGGGTGATCAGATTGCCCGCAAGGGGCAGGTTAGGGGCTGATTGATGGGTGGCAGTGACAGGGGGTGACAGGGGGTGATTGATGGGTGATAGGTGATTGGCAGGTGATTGACAGGTGATCAGTGGGTTATTACAGGGAAGAACAGATGTAATGAATGCACTGGTGAATTGATAAGGGGGGGTCTGAGGGCAATCTGAGCGTGTGGGCGGGTGATTGGGTGCCCGCAAGGGGCAGATTAGGGTCTGATCTGATAGGTAAAAGTGACAGGTGGTGATAGGGGGTGATTGATGGGTGATTGATGGGTAATTAGTGGGTGTTTAGAGGAGAGAATAGATGTAAACAATGGATTTGGGAGGTGATCTGATGTCGGATCTGCGGGCGATCTATTGGTGTGGGGGGGTGATCAGATTGCCCGCAAGGGGCAGGTTAGGGGCTGATTGATGGGTGGCAGTGACAGGGGGTGATTGATGGGTGATTGACGGGTGATTGACGGGTGATTGACAGGTGATTGACAGGTGATTGACAGGTGATCAGGGGGGATAGATGCATACAGTACATTGGGGGGGGGGGGTCTGGGGAGAATCTGGGGGGTTGGGGGGTGATCAGGAGGGAGCAGGGGGCAGGGGGGGGGGTATTAAAAAAAAATAGCATTGACAGATAGTGACAGGGAGTGATTGATGGGTGATTAGGGGGGTGATTGGGTGCAAACAGGGGTCTGGGGGGTGGGCAGGGGGGGGGTCTGATGGGTGCTGTGGGCGATCTGGGGCGGGGGGGGGAGAAAATCAGTGTGCTTGGTGCAGACTAGGGTGGCTGCAGCCTGCCCTGGTGGTCCCTCGGACACTGGGACCACCAGGGCAGGAGGCAGCCTGTATAATACACTTTGTAAACATTACAAAGTGTATTATACACTTTGTATGCGGCGATCGTCGGGTTAACATCCCGCCGGCGCTTCCGTATGGCCGGCGGGATGTTGCGGCGAGTGAGCGGCGACAGGCGGAGGCGGAGGATCGCGTCACGGATGACGCGATCGCTCCGCCCATGCCCAAACAAGGACCGCCGCATTTTGTCAATACGGCGGTCCTTGCGGCGTCTGCTTCCCGGCCGCCATTTGTCTATACGGCGGTCGGGAAGTAGTTAATATAGTGGGCGATCCTACCTATAGTAGGATCCACACAAGCTTTGGATTGAGGCAAAAAATCCGGAGACAAAGCAACATCATGGTAAACATCATTATCATACTGAATGGTTTTGCACATCTCATACTTGACAGAAATAACCTTTTTAGTTGTGGTTGCTATGGGCAATGGATCTTTCCGCTGGGAAGCCTTCCTAGATTTTTTACGTTTAGACTTAGAGGCTTTGGATGGCTGCTGTTTTGAAGAGGACGAGCTGTTAATGCAAATCTTTGCAGGCTGAGAGATTTTACACTGAGTAGATGGAACAGCTGATTGAGCTGCCGACAACAACTCGTTAAGGGGATATGGTAACTGAGGTAGTCTCAGCCAATTATGAATTGTAAAGGCCAAAAATTCCAGGGGTCTTTGACTCAGGGTGGTATGATCTAACACATCATAAGCCCACTTTAACATTTCGCCCCCAAACAGAAGGTAGGCCATTTGGGGTGCCCTGGTAGATACTGGGGTGCATTGGAATTCAGGATTCATTAAAAGTTTAGTGCACTCAGACAAAAATTCATCTGCTGTTTCAGGTTCAAGATTTTTAAATCTCTTAAAGGTACAGGAGCCATACTCGACAAAATCATACAAATTGGAAATTCCCTCTACACTGGGAATTTTGGTTGGGCTGGTCATACTGTAACGATTGTGGAATTCTCTCCGTGATCAACGCACAACGCGTGCGCTGACACTGCGGAAATCCTCCACAAGCGTATAATTTGCTGGAACCCAGCAAAAGGTGCAATGCACCTGTAGAGGGAAATTCCTGTCGGCAGGAGGAGCTGTGGAGTGCAGAGGAACAGCTCCTCTGCCCTACCACACACGCCAGACAGGAATTGTACGAGGGGAAGAAACGCAATCGCAAGAGAGGCGATTGAGAATGAGCACAGAGACAGATTGTATGTGTGTGCACCAAACTAGTCGCCAACCCGCGACGGTGCACACACCACAGCAGATATGAAGTAGGAATGCGATCGCGAGAGGTGTGATCGCCAGACGTGACACAAGGCTACAGCAAGGCAGAGCACGAGAGTAGCAAAGGCACAGCAAATCATACAATGAGGAGATAAGGAAAATAACAAACGCTAACTGAACGCAAACACCGCATTCATTCGCAACAGTGCACGCGTTCATGCGCGGTCTCCATGTGATAAGCACAATAGAGACAAACACGCCTAACTAACCACTGACAGACAAACATGAAACAGAGGACGCGAGCGCTTGCTTAACGGTTACCTCACCGAGCCTCCAGCAAGCGTTCGTAGCTGACAAGACAGACACACGAAAACAGGGACAAGCGAGAGATAGGATCCACAGCACTAGCGAAAAGAGGCCAGTGCGATCCAGGGAGACAGAGAGATGGAGATCAGACGGATCCACAGCACTAGCGCTAGGCGAGTGCGATCCAGGCAAGACAGATAGAGGAGATAGCTGGTAGCAACCGCTGCTCCAGCTATACTCCAAGAACAAAGATCAGAACGACCTCCTGTCGACCACCGCAGGGACAGGACAATCGCAACAGACAAACAAAACAGATATGCAATCCTAACTGCACTAGGGAACCTGCCGAGTACAGTCCCAGCAATTACTCTAAGCTACTATTCAAACAATGAGCAAGGCTGACACTCTCCAGAGTGTTTCACAGGAAGAATCCTTATGACCAGCAACTTACTGTGGGAAACATAGCTCTTTATAGAGGAAGCCCACAAAGCATGTGGCTACGCAATCTGCATGACAAACATATGCAAATTCCTCAGCAGCAAGCTGCACAACTGACAAAAGGTCTCTCTTCCAGAGACCTGCAGAATGCAGACCTGAACAGTGGTCAAAAGGCTGCCTGCCATGCGCAGGCAGCCACGCGGATCCTCACAACAACCTTTTTATAACCTGAGCATCTTTGGCATAAAAAAACTGTTTTTTTTGCTCACTCAGTGAACTGAATGAGCTTTGCTCTAAGAAGTCCCATCAAGCCATTAAAACAGTGAGGAGTGTTTGGGCAAGGTCTCCTAAAGTCACCCATTGAGTGCACTCTCTGTGGCTGCATTTTTGGTGTTTTCAGTCCATCAGGAGAAAAGCACAATATAAATGTTCTGTGTCTTGTCTACTGGCTCAGCTGCATACTCAAGTCACTAATTTTCAAGGAACGGATATCTTGGATTAGGCAGCAAAGGAATCGGGGGGAAAATATACATTTAGACTTGCTTAGAAAATACCTATTCTAGTTACATAAGCTGTTTGTCACCAGCGGCAAAGCACTCCGCTTAAGCCAAGAAAAGAACATTAGCAAATTGTGTCTAAAACTGATCAGGCAAATTAAAGAGAAGTTTCACTGATAACAAGATTCTTTATTTTAATTATGAACAGGCCATTTTTTAAAAAGTAATTACATTTCTAATTACAGCTGATCCTTGTTATTCTGTTATTGTGTTGCTGCCAAACAACTAATGCTTCCTCCGAATTGTGAATGCTAGACACAATTGTAAAGAAGTGGATATCCGCTATGTATTATTATGAGTGAACACAAAAATGGTAAAAGGATGCAAGCAAGACATCAGCTCTGTGGGGTGACGTACTGAAGGATACTTGAAGGCCCAGTGACAGGAATGTGTGTGTAACATCCAATAATGCTAGAAAATTCTAGAAAAATTATTTATTTTCTTTATTTAAAGTGTACATGTAATGAACAAAGTGCCCCAAATGAGTAATTACTTAAAGAGAACCCGAGGTGGGTTTGAAGAATATTATCTGCATACAGAGGCTGGATCTGCCTATACAGCCCAGCCTCTGTTGCTATCCCAAACCCCCCTAAGGTCCCCTGCACTCTGCAATCCCTCATAAATCACAGCCACACTGCTGACAAACAGCTTGTCAGAGCTGGCTGTGTTTATCTCTATAGTGTCAGTCTGCTGCTCTCCCCGCCTCCTGCAGAACTCCAGTCCCCGCCTGCATCCCTTCCCTCCCTGCTGATTGGAGGGAAGGGATGGGGGCAGGGATCGGAGCTATGCAGGAAGCGGGGGAGCAGCTGAGACTGACACTACAGATGTAAACACAGCCTCACAGCACGGCTGTGATTTATGAGGGATTGCAGAGTGCAGGGGGACCTTAGTGGGGTTTGGGATAGCAACAGAGGCTGGGCTGTATAGGCAGATCCAGCCTCTGTATGCAGATAACATTCTTTAAACCCACCTCGGGTTCTCTTTAAGTAGAAGAAAGCCTTCTTCCTCCTCTTCACCGTTCCAGCACTGGGAACCCCTGAAGCCTGTTGACAAGAGCTTGTTGACGGGGTTTGACCACACTGCGCATATGCAGGAAGCACTTGCATAGTAGCACGGAGCCAAACAGGCTCAGCTTCTTCTGCCTAGCCTGAGCGACAGATCTGATGCACACCTGCACAGTTAGGCTGAGCTCGTTCTCCTACAGGAGCAAGTTTTGGGGAGGGTCCCAGCACTGGAATGGTAAGCATCTGTATTTGTCTCCTATATTTTGCACAGGTTTGCAAAAAAAAAACATTTTAGAGGAAAAGAATCAGCAGTACCAGCAGTCTCTGCCCCTTTAAGGACCAGAAACTGCTGGTACGGTAAAACGCTGTCTTCCTATGATTCGCCGCACATACCCGCCACTCTCTCTGGTCACGACGCTGCCCCATCGCCGCAGGCTCCTCTCTCTGCTGTCTATATGACGGCAGAGTGCTGACAGCTGGTCAGAAACCGCTTTCATTGGCTCCTGACGCTGTTTCTATCAATGGGAGCCAATGTGATTGGCTCTCCGTGATCACACAGTCAGGAGCCAATGAAAGCGACTCCTGACCTGCTTACAGAGCTCTGCTGTCTTATAGACTGCAGAGCGGCGGTATCGGCGGCATGCGTGATTCATTGCAACGTTGAATCTACCTCCAGTGAGAGCCGCAGCACCACCTTCTGGACATAGATTCGTACTGTGTCGGTCCAGAACCAGTTAAAAGAAAATACATATGGCAACCTCCATGTCCCTCTCGTTACAGTTGTCCTTTAAGCTGTTTATTTAACCATGTAACAAACTCCATGCAGATACCTTTCTCCATAATATTCAACACAGGATTCTAGCGATACAAGGTATTTGCAATATTTTATCTTTAGGTGAGCAACTGTGGTTGCCCATGATGCATCCTTCCTGAAGATGCAAATTATCTCTTTATGCCCCAGAATGCAAGGCTGCACATCCAGAACAGCTGATGTATAGTAAGCATATCGCTAATGAATTTTATAGAGCAGCATCAGTACAACGTGTGACACTGTAAAATGTATTATCTTTATTTATTTATTAATTAGCAGCCTTGCTTTCGGGGGCATAAAGCGATGATTTGCATGTTCAGGATGCATCACGGGAAACCACAGTTTGCTCACTTAAAGGTGAATTATCACAAATACCTTCTGTTTTAGGAAGGCAAAATTGCATTTAGGATTTTTTTTTTAATAGTGGGCTTTTTGCTCTCTTTTTAGGCCTCTATACTTTCCTAATGGTTCTGGGTAACCATGAGCTGTCTGGGTATTCCTCGGAAATGCAAGATAAGAGAGTCTTGTGAGACAGTAGCTTGATAGAAAGCAGGGATCAAGCCAAAAGTTCCAAAACACCACACTCAGTTAGCCTGTGAGAATCAAAATTAATAGAAAGGGAGGGAGCTCTGTGTGCCGCTAGTCTGGTCTTGAGTAGACAAGACTAGTGGTGCGCAGAGCTCCCTCTCACGGCTGGAAAAGAAGCAGTAAGTCCCCACGACAATACAAAATTCTGGAGGGGAGAGTAAGGAAGGGGGAGGCCCAAGGTGAGGTAAGGGGGGAGATGTCCCTCCTTCCCCTTCACTGCGCTGCCACCCCTCCTGCTCACAGCGCTCTGGCGGACCCCCCCCCCCGACCATGGGCCCTCAGTCCATGCCTGAGTGCCCGAATGGTCAGTCCGCCCCTGTCAGCAGCACCCTGGTGCTGAGTCTTCTGACATTAGACTGTGGGAGGGCTTTCGCCACAGTATCAGCCATACAGAGCCCCCTGTTGATCCGAGAAAAAGTTAAGATTTCTCATGGGAAAGGAGGTATCTGCTACTGATTGGGACGAAGTTCAATCCTGGGTTACAGTTCCTCTTTAACTGACTGGATCGATATCGCAAAAGTTTTTTTAACTTGAGGCCATGCTCTGATTAAACAGTGTTCCTTTAATTTTTGTGGCAATATATATATATAGATGTACATCATAAGTAGCCAATGAAGTAGAAAACAAGGAAGGAGGCACCGCTTCTTTTTTAAAATCCCTTTAATCCGGTGGGGGAAGATGCAGGTACATGGCAGTGGGGGCAACAGATGCCTGACAGCTGTTTCGCTGGTTTAAACCAGCTTCTTCAGAGGCAGATTGTACAATCTGCCTCTGAAGAAGCTGGTTTAAACCAGCGAAACAGCTGTCAGGCATCTGTTGCCCCCACTGCCATGTACCTGCATCTTCCCCCACCGGATTAAAGGGATTTTAAAAAAGAAGCGGTGCCTCCTTCCTTGTTTTCTACTTCATTGGATCCTAAGCTGTCTTCTGGACGTGCACGCTCTTGGTTCCCATCTCCGGTGCGTCTGCCCTGCTGCATTTGGTGCCAGGTACTGTGCCTCCTTTTCCACTACATCATAAGTAGGCCTGGATTTACCTCACAGGAGCCTATAGGCACAGATGTCCTGGCACCTTAGATTCCGCCCTCCATGAACCTACAAACCCCCGAGAAACCACATGACAAGTCTTCTGACTGCCCCAGAGGTCACTTCCCCCTTATTTCCCTTGCCTGCCATCATAGGTAGTTACAGGTGCCCCTAGTATTAGGCGGCCAAAAGTACCCTCAACAATAAGTAGCTAGAGGTGCCCCCAAGTATTAGGTAGTTAGAAGAACCTCAGTATTAAAGGGACTCTGAGCACCTCTCATGGGCATGCCTTTAAAGGATACCACAACTGAAATGTGACATAATGAGATAGACATGGGTATGTACAGTGCCTAGCACACAAATAACTATGCTGTGTTCCTTTTTTTCTTTCTCTGCCTGAAAGAGGTAAATATCAGGTATGTAAGTGGCTGACTCAGTCCTGGCTCAGACAGGAAGTGACTACAGTGTGACCCTCACTGATAAGAATGTCCCCCTTTTTTATCTCTTTCTTGCTCTCAGAAGCCATTTTCTTCTAGGAAAGTGTTTTATAGTTGGAATTTCTTATCAGTGAAGGTCACACTGTAGTCACTTCCTGTCTGAGTCAGGACTGAGTCAGCCACTTACATACCTGATATTTACCTCTTTCAGGCAGAGAAAGAAAAAAAGGAACACAGCCTAGTTATTTGTGTGCTAGGCACTGTACATACCCATGTCTATCTCATTATGCCACATGTCAGTTGTGGTATCCTTTAAGACAGACTACTTCCAACAAAGTCGTGCTATGACCCCTCTGGAGGAGCCTCTTGCAATGGCCATGCGTGTCACTTCCTCTTCCTGTTTCATTCAGTGATGCACTTCTCTAACTGAGAAGACAGGGGTGACCCGGAAGTTATAACATAGCCAAGTTGGCAGCCGTGATTTTTAAATTAAAATCGAACGAATACTATTTGGTGTAGAATGGCGATTCAGGCATCAGATGAAAGAGGATAACACAAGCTACAGAAAGGTGTGCATCTTTAAGTACTTTGCAGTACTGGTCAGAGTCTTAAATGCATGCCCATGAGATGTGCTCGAAGTCCCTTTAAGTAGCTAGAGGTGCTCCTGACTAGAGGGAGATCTTTAAACGGTCACACAGCCTCATAAAGTATACCAAGTCACTTTTATTGTATCAAAATCTTAAAAGACACGAGTCCTCAAACATATATACCACAGGTTACATATATCCCAAAGAAACCCCCTTAAAAACAGTAATTGCGGATTGCATATATGACGCAGGCTGCGTTTCAAACTGCACCAATTTGATATAGTAAGTATAAGGGCAAACTGTATCTGGCCAGAGAATTCAATTTTGCCACACTTAAAGAGAACCCGAGGTGGGTTTGAAGAATGTTATCTGCATACAGAGGCTGGATCTGCCTATACAGCCCAGCCTCTGTTGCTATCCCAAACCCCCCTAAGGTCCCCCTGCACTCTGCAATCCCTCATAAATCACAGCCACGCTGCTGACAAACAGCTTGTCAGAGCTGGCTGTGTTTATCTCTATAGTGTCAGTCTGCTGCTCTCCCCGCCTCCTGCAGAACTCCGGTCCCCGCCTGCATCCCTTCCCTCCCTGCTGATTGGAGGGAAGGGACGGGGCAGGGACTGGAGCTATGCAGGAGGCGGGGGAGCAGCTGAGACTAACACTACAGATGTAAACACAGCCTCACAGCTAGTGTTGGGCGAACAGTGTTCGCCACTGTTCGGGTTCTGCAGAACATCACCCTGTTCGGGTGATGTTCGAGTTCGGCCGAACACCTGACGGTGCTCGGCCAAACCGTTCGGCCATATGGCCGAACTAAGAGCGCATGGCCGAACGTTCCCCGAACGTTCGGCTAGCGCTGTGATTGGCCGAACGGGTCACGTGGTTCGGACCCGAACGCGCTCTGATTGGCCGAACGGTCACGTGGTTCGGGTAAATAAATACCCGAACCACGTCATATCTCCGCCATTTGTCTGTGGGTTTAGCTTTGGGTAGGCAGGCAGGGTAGTTCGCGCTCCAGCCACGCTAGCCAGGGTCCCCCCTGTCATTGTGTCACTGCTGGGAACAGTAGTACACCGCTTGCTCAGCCACACTATATAGCATTCTGTTTACTGCCACTCTGTGTCTGCTGGGAATAGTAGTACACCGCTTGCTCAGCCACACTATATAGCATTCTGTTTACTGCCACTCTGTGTACCTCGCTCAGCCACACTATATAGCATTCTGTTTACTGCCACTCTGTGTCTGCTGGGAATAGTGGTACACCGCTCGCTCAGCCACACTATATAGCATTCTGTTCACTGTTCTGTGTCTGCTTGGAATAGTGGTACACCGCTCGCTCAGCCACACTATATAGCATTCTGTTTACTGTTCTGTGTCTGCTGGGAATAGTGGTACACCGCTCGCTCAGCCACACTATATAGCATTCTGTTTACTGTTCTGTGTCTGCTGGGAATAGTGGTACACCGCTCGCTCAGCCACACTATATAGCATTCTGTGCACTGTTCTGTGTCTGCTGGGAATAGTGGTACACCGCTCGCTCAGCCACACTATATAGCATTCTGTTCACTGTTCTGTGTCTGCTGGGAATAGTGGTACACCGCTCGCTCAGCCACACTATATAGCATTCTGTTTACTGTTCTGTGTCTGCTGGGAATAGTGGTACACCGCTCGCTCATCCACACTATATAGCATTCTGTTCACTGTTCTGTGTCTGCTGGGAATAGTGGTACACCGCCCGCTCAGCCACACTATATAGCATTCTGTTCACTGTTCTGTGTCTGCTGGGAATAGTGGTACACCGCTCGCTCAGCCACACTATATAGCATTCTGTTCACTGTTCTGTGTCTGCTGGGAACAGTAGTACACCGCTCGCTCAGCCAGAGTATATAGCATTGTGTTTACTGCCACTCTGTGTACACCGCTCAGCCAGACTATATACCATTGTTTACTGACACTCTGTGTACACCGCTCAGCCAGACTATATACCATTGTTTACTGACACTCTGTGTACACCGCTCAGCCAGACTATATACCATTGTTTACTGCCACTCTGATTCTGCTGGGAACAGTAGTACACCGCTCGCTCAGCCAGACTATATAGCATTGTGTTTACTGCCACTCTGTGTACACCGCTCAGCCAGACTATATACCATTGTTTACTGACACTCTGTGTACACCGCTCAGCCAGACTATATACCATTGTTTACTGAAACTCTGTGTACACCGCTCAGCCAGACTATATACCATTGTTTACTGCCACTCTGATTCTGCTGGGAACAGTAGTACACCGCTCGCTCAGCCAGACTATATACCATTGTTTACTGACACTATATAGCAGACTATATAGCATTGTGTGTACACCGCTCAGCCAGACTATATACCATTGTTTACTGACACTCTGTGTACACCGCTCAGCCAGACTATATACCATTGTTTACTGCCACTCTGATTCTGCTGGGAACAGTAGTACACCGCTCGCTCAGCCAGACTATATACCATTGTTTACTGACACTCTGTGTACACCGCTCAGCCAGACTATATACCATTGTTTACTGCCACTCTGATTCTGCTGGGAACAGTAGTACACCGCTCGCTCAGCCAGACTATATACCATTGTTTACTGACACTCTGTGTACACCGCTCAGCCAGACTATATACCATTGTTTACTGCCACTCTGATTCTGCTGGGAACAGTAGTACACCGCTCGCTCAGCCAGACTATATACCATTGTTTACTGACACTATATAGCAGACTATATAGCATTGTGTGTACACCGCTCAGCCAGACTATATACCATTGTTTACTGACACTCTGTGTACACCGCTCAGCCAGACTATATACCATTGTTTACTGCCACTCTGATTCTGCTGGGAACAGTAGTACACCGCTCGCTCAGCCAGACTATATACCATTGTTTACTGACACTCTGTGTACACCGCTCAGCCAGACTATATACCATTGTTTACTGCCACTCTGATTCTGCTGGGAACAGTAGTACACCGCTCGCTCAGCCAGACTATATAGCATTGTGTTTACTGCCACTCTGTGTACACCGCTCAGCCACACTATATAGCATTGCGTACTCTGCCAGTCAGTGTGTATATTGCTGGGATCAGTAATACTCCACTCACCGTCAACCACTATATGAGCTCAACATGAGTTCCCCAGAGACCTCCGCTGTGAGCAGCACTCCCAACAACAGCAACAGCCAACGCCCCACGCAAGCTATAACATCCACCCCAGCAGCCAGTGGTCAGCAGCAGCCCTCCCCGGAGGAGAACGTTGTGTCCATCAGTCCGTCGCCAGAGCGATTAATGAGGGCTGCCATTGAGGAGATGATGGGGCCTGATGTGGAGGAGGAGGTCTGGCTCAGGCCAGCATCCCAAGTTAATGTTGAGGACGATGAGGGGTCTGTGTCTGGGGATGTTGGGGTGGCAGAGGTGGTGGGTGGGTCAGACTCAGGAGAAGAGTTGTATGATGAGGATGATGATCGGGACCATCTGTATGTGCCTCAGAGTCCGACCCCTGAAAACATGTTGTATCGTGTGTTTAGGTACTAAAATCTGCGTTCCCTCCCAGTAGTGTTGGGCGAACAGTGTTTGCCACTGTTCGGGTTCTGCAGAACATCACCCTGTTCGGGGTGACTATATAGCAGACTATATAGCATTGTGTTTAATGCCACTCTGTGTACACGGCTCAGCCACACTATATAGCATTGTGTTTACTTCCACTCTGTGTCTGCTGGGAACAGTAGTACACCGCTCACCCGCCACTGTATAGCATTGTGCTCTGTGTCACTGCTGACAATAGTGGTACACCGCTCACCCACCACTGTATAGCATTTCTGTACTGCCACTGTACTGCTGCCAGTCAGCGTGTACTTTAAGGATAAGTGAAATGAGGAAGAAATCCGGTGAAAGAGGGAGGGGCAAGGGAAGAGGTGTTTCCCCTGACGGTTCACGTACAGGCCACAGGGGAGCACCCAAGAAAACCCACTCAATACTGCCCATGTTGTCCAGGACAACAACCCTCACAGATCCAAAAGAACAGGACCAGATAATTACTTGGATGACCTCTCAAGCGTCCAGCAGTGGGTTAAGCAGCACCAGCACATCACGCACGAGGTCCGAGTCCTCAGCCAGTTAAAGTCTGGGCTTTCTTTGAAGACTGCACTGAGGATGTTACCATGGCGATTTGCAAGGTGTGCAAGACCCGCCTGAGCAGGGGGAAAAGTATTAACAACCTCTCCACCACCAGCATGAGCCGCCACATTCTATCCAAACATCCCACTCTGTGGGCAAACGCGGCAGGACAGGGTACCACCAGCAACACTGCCTCCCTTGGGTTCACCAGACTCACCACCAGACCCGCCTCAGCAGCAGCAGTAGCCCAGCCATTGCGTGGTTCACAACATTCACAAACATCAGACGATGCTGACACTGTCACTTTCCGGACTAGTGCTCTTGAGGTCTCCCAGTGTTCATCAAACACAACAACCAACAGCCCTTCGGTGTGCAGCGCTACGGTTGAGTTGTCTGTCTCTGAGATGTTTGAGCACAAGAGGAAATTGCCAGCAAATGACCCCCGGGCCGTGGCAGTAACAGCCAGCCAGCATAGCCAAGCTTCTGGCCTGCGAAATGCTGCCATATCGAGTGGTGGAGACAAACAGCTTCAAGGGCATGATGTCAGTGGCCATCCCACGTTACGTTGTTCCCAGCCGCTACCACTTTGCGCGCTCTGCAGTGCCTGAGTTGCATGAGCACGTGGTCAGCTAAATAACCCGAAGCTTGAAGAATGCCGTTGCCTGCAAGGTTCACCTCACCACTGACACCTGGACGAGTGCGTTCGGCCAGGGTCGATACATCTCCCTTACCGCGCACTGGGTGAACCTTGTGGAGCCTGGCAGCGATTCCTCACCTGCTACGGCGCGGGTGTTGCCCACGCCGCAAACAGCTGGATAACAACAGCAGCACCTACCTCTCTGACTCCTTCTCCTCCAACGCATCTCAAAGCTGTACCTCATCCGGAAATGCTAACCCAGCACCAGCAGCAGTAGGATCGTGGAAGCAGTGCAGCACAGCTGTTGGCATGCGTCAGCAAGCGTTGCTGAAGCTGATCTGCCTTGGGGATAAGCAGCACACAGGGGAGGAAATTTGGAGGGGAATAAAGGAACAGACGGATTTGTGGCTGGCACCGCTGGACCTGAAACCGGGCATGAAGCTAGACACCTGGCACGAACTGGCAATGTACGCAATAGAGGTGCTGGCTTGCCCGGCAGCCAGCGTTATGTCGGAACGCTGTTTCAGTGCTGCCGGAGGCATCATCACAGATCGGCGTATCCGCCTCTCCACAGAAAATGCAGACCGTCTGACTCAAATTAAAATGAATCAATCCTGGATTGGAAACGACTACGCAACACTCCTGGACCCCAACCAAGTAACATGACCGATGAACATCTGGGATGGTTTAGCGTTTCCGGTCCCTGTTTATTGAACCTCTCATCTGTATTACATTTATGACTGCATGGCGGCAAAAAGCATTGCTGCTATATCCGCACGCTTTTTGTCCTCATGCAAGGCCTGGGTTGTTGTGTCTCACAAAGCGTGGCCTTCTCCTCCTGCGCCTCCTCCTGTTCCATCACGTGTGCTGCTGCTGCTGCTGCTGCTGCTGCTGCTGGGTTACCGTTGCCGGTCCCTGTTTATGGAACCTCTTATCTTTATTACATTTATGACTACATGGCGGTACAAAGCATGCTATCCGCACGCTTTTTGTCCTCATGCAAGGCCTGGGTTGTTGTGTCTCACAAAGCGTGGCCTTCTCCTCCTGCGCCTCCTCCTGTTCCATCACGTGTGCTGCTGCTGGGTTAGCGTTGCCGCGTGGTCCCTGTTTATTGAACCACTTATCTTTATTACATTTATGACTGCATGGTGGTACAAAGCATGCTATCCGCACGCTTCTTGTCCTCATGCAAGGCCTGGGTTGTTGTGTCTCAAAGCGTGGCCTTCTCCTCCTGCGCCACCCTCCTCCTGTTCCATCACGTGTGCTGCTGCTGGGTTAGCATTACCGGTCCCTTTTCCTGGAACCTCTTATATGTATTACATTTATGACTGCATGCCGACAAAAAGCATGTTACCTGTGCAAAGAAAACAGACATTTCCCGCATTTAAAAGACAGTTTTCCCTTTGAAACTTTAAAATCGATTTTCTCAAAAACTATAAGCTCTTTTTGCTAAAAAATTTTTTCCTCTTGTACCCACTCCCAAGGTGCACATACCCTGTAAATTTGGGGTATGTAGCATGTAAGGAGGCTTTACAAACCACAAAAGTTCGGGTCCCCATTGACTTCCATTATGTTCGGAGTTCGGGTCGAACACCCGAACATCGCGGCCATGTTCGGCCTGTTCGGCCCGAACCCGAACATCTAGATGTTCGCCCAACACTACTCACAGCATGGCTGTAATTTATGAGGGATTGCAGAGTGCAGGGGGACCTTAGTGGGGTTTGGGATAGCAACAGAGGCTGGGCTGTATAGGCAGATCCAGCCTCTGTATGCAGATAACATTTTTTAAACACACCTCGGGTTCTCTTTAAACTTGCGTCCGCGCACTCATACATCACACATACATGTGCCAAGGTAGCTTAATATGGGGGGCCCCCTTTAAATACATTGGCTTTAGTTTTCCAAAACTTCAGTTCACTATGATGCCAGAAGAACTTGAATTGTCAGGCGCTTGGTTTAAGCAGGGAGGATTAGCTCTCACCCATATCAGTAGAGGCATCTGATCACCGAAGTTTCCGCTGGTCAATGTGATCGAGTCCATTGAATGGTTTAGGAGCATAACACCACCGGCTCCATTACGCCACAGACTTCTATGCAGAGGACGCCAGCCTGGAACTCTGTACACCACGTGTGTAGATGAGTGCTGCGGCGCACGCAGCCGTGTCAGCTCCGCCCACCGACGCGTTTCACATCCCATTTGGACGTTTCATCACCCTGACTTACTTACATTCTCACTTACACTCTCATCAGGACTCTACATAGGGAAGGAGGGAGGCGCTCAGGGAAGGTAGTGAGCTGCATTTCCATCATCAGGCCTCTGTAGGCATGTGCCTACAGTGCCTTATGGTAAATCCGGCCCTGATCATAAGTGTCATAGGAACTGATTACTTTATTGCTTAATCAGAAGGGCTAATACTTCAAAACATCCCCTAGATGTGAACCCTATGGGTAGGGCAAATACCTGTATTTAGCCAGAAGTCTGTGTTTTATTAGACTGGCTTAGATTCAGATTTCACTTTAAAAATGTGTTGAAAATTATCTATGGGTTTCAGAATAATCCATGAAAATTATACATTTGTATCTATTTTCGCCTACTTGTATGAAATGACATAGTACAACCTATAAGGAATCCATTTATTTTAGCTATAATTAAATATATTAGGATGTGTTCTAAGCAAGCTCATAATGTGGAAAAAGCAATTTGATGTTGTTTGTACAATGATTTTATTTTCGATTTTAATTATCTCTTAAGTAATTATCTCTAAAGGAAGATAGCATTTCCATTTCATTATGCCAACACTTTCTTACTTTAAAAAGCAAATCAAAGTAAACCTGATTTAAATGTAAAATTGGGTGTTAAGCACATTAATAGAGTGCATTATTTAAAAAAAAATCTACTTCCAAAGGACATTCCTCCTATGATGCATATTCTAATTATAACAGTAAGTATTGTATTTGCCATAGTTCCAGAAGGAAACAAGTCATTTTCCCATTATCTAGCGGATGTAAGTCAAATTCAGCAACTATTAATCCATGTAACCATGTAAATTCAAATGAGATAAGGGAAAATTTCCAATTTATTAGTATTTTTGTGTGATTTAAAGGAATTCTACCACACACAAAAAATCCATGCTAACACATACAGTACAGTACACTGCAATATCTATAAAACAATGACTGTTTCGCTGTTGTTAGCTCACCATCACTGCGAAAAGGTGATTGACATTTGTGACAAGATGCATTCTGCTTTGTTACCTCCACACAGTGTCACATCAACACCTGTGTGACCGACCATACGGCGTGTTATCGGGTGATAACAGTGTATCAAGAAAATAATTTCATTTGTGACAATACCCGTTTCATGCAGTGGTCCCTTGCTACCTGCCAGTGTTGCCAACCTTTCACGTTATTTTTTACTGACAAATACGTAAAAATTTACTGACAAAAGATTTTTTTTACTGACACAATCTCCTGCGCCGCGCGCAGAAAAATGGGCGTGGTCACGCAACAGAATGTGGGCGTGGTCATGGGTGGGGCCAAATATACATGATTTTAGTATTGCTGTAAAAGGTCTGCCAGGGAAGTTTGAGCTCTGCCATAGTGTTTCCCCCCTTCCCCCAAAATACATGTAATCTTACAGCATGTCACCAAAAATCCACGTAATCTGGCAGAGGTTCTTCCAAAATACAGACAATATGGCAGTGGTTCCCAAAAAACAGATGTAATCTGGCAGCAGCGATTCCCCCAACATACACATAATCTGGCAGCAGTTCCCCAAAATACACTTAATTTGACAGCAGTGGTTCCCCAAAAATAGGTAGCCAGGTCTATAGGTGTCCCCAGAATAGGTGGCCAGGGGTATAGATGTCCCCAGAACAGGTAGCCAGGGGTAGAGATGTCCCCAGAACAGGTAGCCAGGGGTAGAGATGTCACCAGAACAGGTAGCCAGGGGTAGAGATGTCACCAGAACAGGTAGCCAGGGGTAGAGATGTCCCCAGAACAGGCAGCAGAGCAGGTAGCCCGGGGTAGAGATGTCCCCAGAACAGGTAGCCAGGGGTAGAAATGTCCCCAGAACAGGTGGCCAGGGGTAGAGATGTCCCCAGAACAGGTAGCCTTGGGTAGAGATGTCCCCAGAACAGGTAGCCATGGGTAGAGATGTCCCCAGAACAGGTAGCCAGGGGTAGAGATGTCCCCAGAACAGGTGGCCAGGGGTAGAGATGTCCCCAGAACAGGTGGCCAGGGGTAGAGATGTCCCCAGAACAGGTGGCCAGGGGTAGAGATGTCCCCAGAACAGGTAGCCAGGGGTAGAGATGTCCCCAGAACAGGTAGCCAGGGGTAGAGATGTCCCCAGAACAGGTAGCCAGGGGTAGAGATGTCCCCAGAACAGGTGGCCAGGGGTAGAGATGTCCCCAGAACAGGCAGCAGAACAGGTAGCCCGGGGTAGAGATGTCCCCAGAACAGGTAGCCAGGGGTAGAAATGTCCCCAGAACAGGTAGCCAGGGGTACAAATGTCCCCAGAACAGGTAGCCAGGGGTAGAAATGTCCCCAGAACAGGTGGCCAGGGGTAGAGATGTCCCCAGAACAGGTAGCCAGGGATAGAGATGTCCCCAGAACAAGTGGCCAGGGGTAGAGATGTCCCCAGAACAGGTAGCCATGGGTAGAGATGTCCCCAGAACAGGTAGCCATGGGTAGAGATGTCCCCAGAACAGGTAGCCATGGGTAGAGATGTCCCCAGAACAGGTAGCCATGAGTAGAGATGTCCCCAGAACAGGTAGCCAGGGGTAGAGATGTCCCCAGAACAGGTGGCCAGGGGTAGAGATGTCCCCAGAACAGGTGGCCAGGGGTAGAGATGTCCCCAGAACAGGTGGCCAGGGGTAGAGATGTCCCCAGAACAGGTGGCCAGGGGTAGAGATGTCCCCAGAACAGGTAGCCAGGGGTAGAGATGTCCCCAGAACAGGTAGCCAGGGGTAGAGATGTCCCCAGAACAGGTAGCCAGGGGTAGAGATGTCCCCAGAACAGGTGGCCAGGGGTAGAGATGTCCCCAGAACAGGTAGCCAGGTGTCCCCCCAGCAGGCAGCAGGAGGGGAGCAGCGCAAAGAGGGAGCGATCATGGGCACAGCGGTGGGGAAGGGGGGACGTCTCCCCCCTCCCTCCCTCCCCCCTCCAGGTAAACTTTAAACAGCAGATCCATCTCATATGTCCCTTACTGCCCAGAACTCCATTCTGAGCACAAGTGAAAATCTACATAGAGTGCAGTGATGTAATCAGCCTGGACAGGCTGTGTGGAAGTTAATGAAAAGTTTGCATTTTAGGGAACCATTGCCACACAGCCTGAACAGACTGATCACATCACTGTGCTCTATGCAGAACATGAAAAGCCCTGCACAGTGCCCATTCATGCAGCACATGACCAGGGCAGACATCCGATGCCTCCTGCACTGGTCTCCAGCAGCAGCCCCTGGAGCACAATAAACAGTTAAACTTTTTTTCATCAGCGTCTCCTCACCACTCCTCCTCTTTGATGTCCGTCTCCCTGCTCTCCCTGCTCGCTGGCTCCTGGAGGCTGCATGCAACCCTCTCCAGCCAGCACCACTGTCAGAGGACTTGGAGACTGACACAGTCAGTCATTCAGCCGCTCTGAGTGCGGACACATTCCCGGGCTTCCTGATACAGTGACAGAGGCGGGGGTGGAGTCGGCCGGGGAAAGAAAGGGGAGGGAATGTGAGGCTTGTGTGGGACAGAAATGCCTGCTACTGGCTGCCACAGCGAGCCGGGGGGCGGAAGTAAATAACTGCAACAACCCGCCGCCGGCAAGTGCAGTAATGTAATATAATTTTTACGGACACAGCCAAAGGGCCTGATTCACAAAGCGGTGATAACTCAGTTATCACGCCTAAAAGACTTTAGGCGTGATAACCTTTGCACTAGCAAAGTTATCACCGCTTTGTGCTCTAACTCGCGCGAAGCTACCGCGCGTAAACTTCCATAGGGCTTAATGGGAGCTTCGCGCGAAGCGCCGGGTGCTGCAAGCGCGCGTGCAAAACTTTGCGCGCGGAAAATTCACGCGAGTTTCTTCTTATCATGCCTAAACTGAGTTTAGGCGTGATAAAGGGGTTTTCACTCGCGTGCAAACACTTTGCACCGCTTTGTGAATCAGGCCCAAAGTGTTTACGGAAATCACGGGCACTTCAATTTAACTGTTTATTTACGGACAATCCGTAAATTTACTGACGGTTGGCAACACTGCTACCTGCTATGTAGTGATGGCCCGAACGGTTCGCCGGCGAACGGTTCCTGGCGAACTTCTGGGGCAGGCACATTGTAGCCAATCAGGCTACACTCCCTCCTGGGGGCCTTCCCCCCCTTATAAAATGCAGGCAGTGTCAGGCATTGGACTCACTCGTGTGCCTGCAGTAATTAGAGAATGGAGAGTTGCTGCAGACCTTCATAGGGAAAGCTTAGTTAGGCTCTTGTAGGCTTGTTAGCTTGCTCCTTGCTGATTCTTATTGCTAAATAATCACCCCTCAACACAGGGGCGTAACTAGACATCACTGGGCCCCTCTGTGAAACTTTGGATGCCCCCCCCCCCCTCCCTTTCTGCACAGGAAAACTGAGGACCAATGTGTTTTCCCCATGCAAATAAAAACACTTAGACTTAAAGGAAATGTCAGGCAATCTATGCTACCCCCAGATTTACTTACCCGGGGCTTCCTCCAGCCCCTTGCAGCCGACAAGTTCCTTGTTGCAGCTCTGCTCCCAGTACATACATACACACACAGCTGTATTATTTTACTAATTGAGAGCACATGCTATATGGAGGAACAACAATGACATGCTGAACATAAGATATAGTATCAATGTAACTTTGGCAAAACATTCAGAATGTCACAAGCTCTCAATGAGGCAGCAACAGTAAAGCAGTAAAGTGGATGAGGCTCCGATCCGACGGCTCGATTAGCCGCCGGATCGCCTCTTCCGCATCCCCGCGCGTACCCGCTGCGTCCCCGCTCGCCCGCGCGTGTGTCGGATACGATTCCCCGCTCGTCCCTGCCGGCGCCGATTATCTTCCGCTCGATTCCCTGCCATTGTCCCCTCGTGGGGAATGAGCAGGGAATCGGCGGTGGGGAGATCTGTCCTGTCGGATCTTATCAATCGAGCCGCATCAGCGGCTCGATTGATAAGGAACATCACCGCCGCATCTACGCGTGTAGATGTAGCTTAAAGGTAGCCATACACTGGTCGATTTGCCATCAGATTCGACCAACAGACAGATCCCTATCTGATCGAATCTGATCAGAGAGGGATCGTATGGCTACCTTTACTGCAAACAGATTGTGAACCGATTTCAGCCTGAAACCGTTCACAATCTGTTGTGGTGGTGGTGCTGCTGCCGCCGCTCCCCCCCCCCCCCCCCCCGCCGCATACATTACCTGCTCCGCCGGCGCGAGTCCCGGGTCTCTCTCCGCTCTTCTTCTCCGTCTCCGCTCTGGTCTCCGGCTCCAGCATGCTTCACTTCTTCCTGCCCGGCAAGAAGTTTAAACAGTAGAGCGCCCTCTACTGTTTAAACTTCCTGCCGGGCAGGAAGAAGTGAAGGCATGCCGGAGACCAGAGCGGAGAAGAAGAGCGGAGACGAGCGGGGGCAGTCGCGCCGGCGGAGCAGGTAATGTATGCGGCTCTATTGCATGGGTCGTCGGGCACTCGAACGCCGCTAGCGATGCGCTCTTTACCCGCGAGCGATTGACGGTTATTTTCCGCACGGCGCGATCGACGGGATCGGACGAAATGGATCGAAATTCGGCGTGTAGCGCGAACGATTCGCAGCAGATTCGATCCCAGTGATCGAATCTGCTGTCGAAACGCTGTAAATCGGGCCAGTGTATGGCCAGCTTAAGACATCGATCTCCCCTCCATTCAGTTGTAAAAGTATTCAGAGGCCATAAAGTCATTAGCCGGTGTGATAAGAATCCTTTTGCTGAAGAGGAAAAGTCTACAAACAAAGGAGTCATATTTTGAAAAAAAGTTGTAAAGTCTTTGTCAAGTCTTTAGAACTTAGCTGCAGTGTGAGACATATGTTTTTTACGAACCCTAGGGAGCAGGGACAGTGTACAAATTCCAAAGTGTGTGTGAGTCCTTATCTGTGTGGTGGACACATGCAGTCAATATAACAATGCTGTGAGAGCAGAATACGCTTTTTTCCTCCATGCCCTTAGCTGTCAGTCTCTCAAACTTTTCCCCCACGGGCCCCCTGTGGAGGCATCCCTTGCAGGGTCTATTGTTACGCCCCTGCCTCAACAGCTCTTGTTCTTGTGATCTATTTTTTTTTTGTGTGTGTGGCCCACTTGCACTATATTTATATACAGCCCTGTCAGTCAGTCGCAGCTGACCTTTGGCCCCTTAATTCCTACTGTGCCACTGCCAGGCCCAGCACATTCAGTGACTACCTGTGTGTGTGACAGGAAGCTGCACATTTGTAATCCCAATCACTGCACCTGTTCACTGTATAGTCCACCTACCTACCTACCTACGTGAGTGCACGCATTGTTAATACCACCAGTCATTGCACCTGATCATGGTGTGTGTGTGTGTGTATGTGTGTGTGTGTGTGACAGGTGCACATTTGTAATACCCAGCAGCACTGCATGTACCTACCTACCTGTTGTTCAGTGCACCCACCTATCCACGTGAGCACACGCAGTGTGATATTTAATACCACCAGTCACTGTACCTGTTCACGGTACATGTGTGTCACAGGTGCACATTTGTAATACCCATCACTGCATATACCTACCTGTTGTTCAGTGCACCCACCTACCTACGTGAGCGCACGCAGTGTGCTATTTAATACCACCAGTCACTGTACCTGTTCACGGTACGTGTGTGTGACAGATGCACATTTGTAATACCCATCACTACATATACCTACCTGTTGTTTAGTGCACCTACCTACCTACGTGAGCGCACGCAGTATGATATACCACTCCGTGCATACCTGTTAACTGCACCTGGGTGACTGCACGTTGTTTTAGTCAAGTCAGTGCACACCTTTCACTTCATCCCCCCCCAATATGGACAAAACAGGTAGAGGCAGAGGAAGACCCAAAGGAAGGCCACCTGTCAGGTCTGTTCGAGGTCGTGCTGATGTGATTTTGTGCGGCCCTGGACCAAAGTACAGTGCTCAGAAGAAGGCACGTCCCATCAACTCTCAAGATTGTCAGGACGTGGTTGACTATTTAACACAGAACACCTCATCTTCTGCAGCCACCAGCGCTACTACTAGCACCACATCCATTCCATTTGACACTTCGCAGGAGTTATTTGGTGGGGAATTAACTGATTCACAGCAAATACTGTTACAACAAGATGAAGGCGCTAAGCAAGTTACACCACCTCATATGTCTGAGTTAGGCGACACTATGGACGTAAGGTGTGAGGACTGAGGAGGAGGATGATGAAGTACCTGCTGTTGGTGCAGTTGAGTTTATGAGGTGTCCGAGGCAAGCGAAGCTGGGCAGGATGATTATGATGATGAAGATGATACGGATGTCACGTGGGATCCTAAGAGACAAGATGACCAAGGGGACAGTTCAGAGGGGGAGTCAGTGAGGAGTAGGAGTAGATGAGTTCCTGAAAGAAGCAGGGGTAGCTCGTCATCAGAAACAGCTGGTGGCAGTGTCCGGCGCCATGTATCACCACCTATGGACAACCAGCCAACATGTCCTTCAACGTCAACTGCTGATGCCACCATAGTGCCATCACCCCAGGGGGGCTCAGCGGTTTGAACATTTTTAAGTGTGTCTGCCTTAGATCAGAGCAATGCCATCTGTTCTCTCTGCCTCCAAAAATTCAGCCGTGGAAAGGCCAACACCCACATATGGACAACTGCCTTATGAAGGCACATGCAGAAAAGGCACAAACTACAATAGGAAGAGCACCTAAGCAAAAGCAGCATCTTCAGCCGCTTTATCCCTTGCATCTTCACAGCCACCCTCTTCCACTCCGCCTCTCACCTTAAGCGGTTCCTGCTCCTCTGCCCACAGCAGCCAGGTGTCAGTGAAGGAAATCTTTGAGCGGAAGAAGCCAATTTCTGCCAGTCACCCCCTTGCCCGGCATCTGACAGCTGGCCTGGCGGAATTGTTAGCTCGCCAGCTGTTACCATACCAGCTGGTGGACTCTGAGGCCTTCTGTAAATTTGTGGCCATTGGGACACCGCAGTGGAAGATACCAGGCCACAATTATTTCTCTAAAAAGGCGATACCCAAACTGTACCATGAAGTTGAGAGGCAAGTGGTGTCATCTCTGGCACACAGCATTGGGTCAAGGGTCCATCTGACCACGGATGCCTGGTCTGCCAAGCACGGTCAGGGCAGGTACATTACTTACACATCCCATTGGATCAACCTGGTGACCGCTGACCAGCAGGGAGTACATGGCAGTGCAACGGACCTAGTTGTGACACCTCCACGGCTTGCAGGCAGGCCTGCTGCCACCTCCTCTCCTCCTGCTACATCCTCTTCGCTGTTGTCCACCTCCTCCTCCTTGGCTGAGTGGCAGTTCAACTCTACTGGTGCTGTGATCTCTTCTCCAGCTACACAGCCCCAGCTCCCCAGACCTATGCTGCATGCCAGGTACGACGGTGTCACTTTATCTTAGACATGTCTTGCCTCAAAGCAGAGAGTCACACTGGACCAGCTCTCCTGGCTGCTCTGAACAAACCGGAGGATCAGTGGCTGACCCCACACCAACTGGAGATCGGCAACGTGGTGTGTGACAACGGCAGCAATCTCATTTTGACTTTGAATTTGGGAAAGTTGACGCATGTACCCTTCATGGCACATGTGCTCAATCTCATAATTCAGAGATTTGCATCTGAGTACCCAGGCTTACAGGACGTCCTAAAGCAGTCCAGGAAGGTGTGTGGGCATTTCAGGCGTTCTTACACGGCCATGGCACGCTTTGCCGATATCCAGTGGAGAAAAAAACTTGCCGGTGAGACTCTTGATTTGTGATAGCCCGACTAGCTGGAGTTCTACCCTCCTGAATGTTCGACCACCTGATACAACTGGAGAAAGCTGTCAAACAGTATCTCTACAACTACAGTCAAAGGACACAGTCTGGGGAGATGGGGACGTTCTGGCCGATGTGAAATGTCTGCAGGCTCATGCCGTTTGAGGAGGTGGTGAGTCGCAGTGAAGGCGCCATCAGCAAATTGATCCCATATGCCTTCTTCCTGGAGCGTGCCGTATGTAGAGTGGTGGGATCAATTCTCAGCAGAAGCAGATGATTCCTCAACACCTGCAGCAGCACAGAGGGGGGAGGAGGAGGAGGAAGAGTCGTTTGGGGAAGAGGAGTCAGATGATGAGGAAGGTGTTGTTTTGGAAGAGGAGGATGAGGCGGAAGAACAACCGCAGCAGGTGTAGCATGGGGCTTGTGTTGCTCAACTTTCCCGTGGTATTGTTCGTGGCTGGGGGGAGGAGGAGAACTTAGCTGACATCACTGAGGAAGAGCAAGAGGAGATGGTTAGTACGTCTGCATCCAACTTTGTGCAGATGGCGTCTTTCATGCTGTCCAGCCTGTTGAGGGACCCCCATATAAAAAAACTCAAGGGGAATGAGCTGTACTGGGTGGCCACGCAAATAAACCCTCGGTATAAGTACAAAGTGGCGGAGATGTTTCCAAATCACCAGAAGGCAGAAAGGATGCAGCACTTGCAGAACAAGCTGGCAACTATGCTTTACAATGTGTTTAAGGGTGATGTCACAGCACAACGCAATAAAGGTACCACTGCCAGTAATCCTTCTCCCATGTCCACGCAGGCAAGGACAGGATGCTCCGGCGATCTCATGGGGATGTCGGACATGCGGACATTGTTTAGTCCAATGCCTCACCTTAGCGCTTCCGGATCCACCCTCCACCAACGCCTTGACTGGCAGGTAGCCGTCTACCTGGCCTTAAGTGTGGATGTAAACACTGTGAGCAGCGATGAACCCTTAGACTACTGGGTGCGCAGGCTTGACCTGTGGCCAGAGCTGTCCTAATTTGCCATCCAACTTCTGTCTTGCCCTGCCTCAAGCGTCCTGTCAGAAAGGAGGCATTGTCACTGAGAAGAGAAGTCGAAAAAGTGTTCAGTACCTCACCTTTATCAAAATGAATGAGGCATGGATCCCGGAGGGCTACTGCCCGCCCGAAGACTAAGTCAGTCCCCGCACACAGCATCTCTGCCTGCACGCCGCGTAACTGCCTGCCCCATGACTAAGTCGCTCCCCACACAGCATTTCTGCCTGCAGGCCCTTTGACTGCCTTCTCCACCACCACCAACAGGGTCCAGGACTACAGGCAGATTCCTGAATTTTTAAGGCCGCTGCTAGCTATAATAATTTTTCTGGTGCGTGTACATGCCTGCCTAATATTTCTGGCTGCACTGCAGCTACAACAACAAAACAAAAGGCATGTACATGTGTCAATTCCCTTTCATGATCATTACCTTGCCGCGGTGAAGGGGCTTGCGTATCACAATGAAGCAATGACCGCTGGCTATATGAGTGTCTCGGGCGGTGGCACACCAAAGATAATAAGGTTGTTGCTTCAATGTGGACAGACCAAATTCAATCAGCTGGACAATCACTGTTGTTTCTGTCATTGAGCTACCTCAGTCTGGCGACCATATGGGCTTGAAAACCGCCTGCACTCTCGCGATGGAGCGCACCAGTCCAGCAAGGCCGTCACAACACAAACAGCTATTTGCGGTGCGTTACACAGTGAGTTTGGTGTGTCAGTGTGAAGCAGTACTCTAATTACACTTCCTGATTGATGTATACACATGCAAGATGTTTTAAAGCACTTTAGGCCTCTAATTTAGCATGCAATGTGATTTCTGCCCTTAAAACGCTGCTTTGTGCCAAATCCAAAATTTTCCCCTGGACTTTTAGCCTCTATCCCACTCATCCATGCAAAAACTCAGATGTTAGACCCCTTGAAACATCTTTTCCATCACTTTTGTGGCCAGCAAAAATGTTTCTAGTTTTCAAAGTTCACCTCCCCATTGAAGTCTATTGCGGTTTGCGAAAGTTCGCGAACGTTTGCAGAGGTTCGCAAACCTAAAATCGGAGGTTCGAGCCATCTCTACTGCAATGTGAATAACATGTAGTGTTACATACAGTGTCACATCAACATCTGTTTGACAGTGCTGTGATCGGTGATGGTGATCAAGCAGCAAAATAAAACGTTATTGTTTTTTGTTTGTTTTTTCTTTTGGTTTAACTGTCTGATACAGAAGAGCATCATCTTGCTAGCCAGTAGTTCTGTTGTTAAAGTGTACTTAAAGTGGGGGAAAAAGTGTCCCTTGGGAGTACTTAAAGAGAAACTCCAACCTAGAATTGAACTTTATCCCAATCAGTAGCTGATACCCCCTTTTACATGAGAAATATAATGCTTTTCACAAACAGACCATCAGGGGGCGCTGTATGACTGATTTTGTGCTGAAACCCCTCCCACAAGAAGCTCTGGGACCGCGGTACTCTGGGCAAACTGCCACAATGTAACAATGTTCACAGACAGGAAATAGCTGTTTACAGCTGTCTGTAACAGCCAAAACAGCTAGGAGCAGCTACATAACCTGCCCACAGTAAAAATGTCACCATGTAATAAATGTCAGAATGTAAATCGGGGACAGGAAAGATTTTACAATGAGCAAACACTGACTAAATCATTTATACATAATTATGGTAAAAAATGAAGCACTTTGTTTTACTACATTATTTTCACTGGAGTTCCTCTTTAACTTGGGAGGGGAAGCCTCTGTATCCTCTAAAGAGGCTTCCCTCGTCAGTCTCACAAGATGGGAGCCAGCGCTGGGATCCCAAAAGATTCAGCCAACAAGGGCTTGTTTCCGATGGGCTCTGGCGGAAATAGCCCAGCCTGATCAAGCCTGCTCTGCTGCACAGGTGCAAGCCGCCTGCACCTGTGCAGTTGAGCGGGTATTTCTGCCAGAGCCTCAGTGGAGAGCCACTGCTGCGCCGGCAGGCAAAGTTAAATATTACGGTGGCCGTTTCTCAGGGGAGCCAGCACTGGATCAGGGCAGGGAAGCCTCATTAGCATCCAGAGGCTCCCCCCTCCCAACATGTAAGGCTAGTTTCACTCTGACATTATGTATGGCAACAGTCACCATTTCACATGCTGCAATGCAATGATAAAGTCCAAAGACGTTCACAATGAAGCAGTTGCAATGTGATGCAATAGAATCCATTAAAACAAACCAAAAACTACTTTGCATTGCTACCAGGTTGATTTACAGTGGCTTGCAAAAGTATTCAGCCCCCTTGAAGTTTTCCAAATTTTGTCACATTACTGCCACAAACATGAATCAATTTCATTGGAATTCCACATGAAAGACCAATACAAAGTGGTGTACATGTGAGAGGTGGATCGAAAATCATACATGATTCCAAACATTTTTTTTTACAAATCAATAACTGCAAAGCTGGTTGTGCGTAATTATTCAGCCCCCTTTGGTCTGAGTGCAGTCAGTTGCCCATAGACATTGCCTGATGAGTGCTAATGACTAAATAGAGTGCACCTGTGTGTAGTCTAATGTCAGTACAAATACAGCTGCTCTGTGACGGCCTCAAAGTTTGTCTAAGAGAATAATGGGAGCAACAACACCATGAAGTCCAATGAACACTCCAGCCAGGACAGGGATAAAGTTATTGAGAAATTTAAAGCAGGGCAGGTTTAAGCTACAAAAAGATTTCCAAAGCCTTGAACATCCCACGGAGCACTGTTCAAGCGATCATTAAGAAATGGAAGGAGTATGGCACAACTGTAAACCTACCAAGACAAGGCCGTCCACCTAAACTCACAGGCCGAACAAGAAGAGCGCTGATCAGAAATGTAGTCAAGAGGCCCGTGGAGACTCTGGATGAGCTGCAAAGATCTACAGCTCAGGTGGGGGAATCTGTCCATAAGACAACTATTAGTCATGCACTGTAAAAAGTTGGCTCTTATAGAAGAGTGACAAGAAAAAAGCCATTGTTAACAGAAAAGCATAAGAAATCCAGTTTGCAGTTTGCCACATGCCATGTGGGGGACACAGCACAGCAAACATGTGGAAGAAGGTGCTCTGGTCGGATGAGACCAAAATATAACTTTTTGGCCAAAATGCAAAACGCTATGTGTGGCAGAAAACTAACACTGCACATCACTCAGAGCACACCATCCCCACTGTCAAATATGGTGGTGGCAGCATCATGCTCTGGGGTTGCTTCTCTTCAGCAGGGACAGGGAAGCTGATCAAAGTTGATGGGAAGATGGATTGAGCCAAATACAGGGCAATCTTGGAAGAAAACCTCTTGGAGTCTGCAAAAGACTTGAGACTGGGGCGGAGGTTCACCTTCCAGCAGGACAACAACCCTAAACATAAAGCCAGGGCAACAATGGAATGGTTTAAAACAAAACATATCCAGGTGTTAGAATGGCCCAGTCAAAGTCCAGATCTAAATCCAATCGAGAATCTGTGGCAAGATCTGAAAACTGCTATTCACAAACGCTGTCCATCTAATCTGACTGAGCTGGAGCTGTTTTGCAAAGAAGAATGGGCAAGGATTTCAGTCTCTAGATGCACAAAGCTGGTAGAGACATACCCTAAAAGACTTGCAGCTGTAATTGCAGCAAAAGGTGGTTCTACAAAGTATTGACTCAGGGGGCTGAATAATTACGCATTCCCCACTTTGCAGTTATTGATTTGTAAAAATTGTTTGGAATAATGTATGATTTTCGTTCCACTTCTCACGTGTACACCACTTTGTATTGGTCTTTCACATGGCATTCCAATGAAATTGATTCATGTTTGTGGCAGTAATGTGACAAAATGTGGAAAACTTCAAGGGGGCCGAATACTTTTGCAAGCTACTGTATGTAATGCTACACATTGATCTGTGTAATGCACGTCTATTACAATAAAAAAAATATGTACTTCTACACGTTTATGCACACTGTTAGTCAATGTTCGCGAACCTCCACGGAAAGTTCGGTTCGCGAAAAAGTTCGCAAACCGCAATAGACTTCAATGGGGAGGCAAACCTAAAAATGTAGAAAAATTTCTACTGGCTGGAAAAATTATATAAATACCTGGAGGAAGACCCTCCTCCCCATTCCCTCCTACCGGATGGAGGAGGGTCTCATCTGCGAGGGAATTATAGTATTTCAAAAGCCAGCTTACATACCGTGGCTGGGAATTGAACCCAGGACTCAGTGTATGGTAGGTAACTAACATATCCATTATACCACCAACACTACTAGCTGAAACTAGCCTAGCATGTACCATTTATGCTCAATCCAAGAGAAAAATTAGACACGACAAATAACATTTATATCACACTTTTCTCCTGGTGGACTCAAAGCGCCAGAGCCGCAGCCACTAGGGCACGCTCTATAGGCAGTAGCAGTGTTAGGAAGACTAAGGTCTCCTACTGAATAGGTGCTGGCTTACTGAACAGATAGAGCCGAGATTCTAACCCTGGTCTCCTGTGTCAGAGGCAGAGCCCTTAACCATTACACCATCCAGCCACTGCTTAAGGATTTGTAGCCAGGCATGGCCTTGCCTTTTGTGTTCAACAGTCGTCAAGAGAAAAATTAGACAAGACAGATAACATTTATCTCGCGCTTTTCTCCTGGCGGACGCAAAGCGCCAGAGCTGCAGCCACTAGGACACGCTCTATAGGCAGTAGCAGGACCTAAGGTCTCCTACTGAATAGGTGCTGACTTACTGAATAGACAGAGCTGAGATTTGAACTCTGGTCTCCTGTGTCAGAGGCAGAGCCCTTAACCATTACACCATCCAGCCACTGCTTAAGGATTTGTAGCCAGGTATAGCCTTTTGTGTTCAACAGTCGTCAAGAGAAAAATTAGACAAGACAGATAACATTTATCTCGCGCTTTTCTCCTGGCGGACGCAAAGCGCCAGAGCTGCAGCCACTAGGACACGCTCTATAGGCAGTAGCAGGACCTAAGGTCTCCTGTGTCAGAGGCAGAGCCCTTAACCATTACACCTTCCAGCCACTGCTTAAGGATTTGTAGCCAGGTATAGAGAGAAAAATTAGACAAGACAGATCACATTTATATTGCGTTTTTCTCCTGGCGGACTCAAAGCACCAGAGCTGACTTACTGAACAGACAGAGCCAAGATGCTGACTTACTGAACAGACAGAGCCAAGATGCGAACCCTGCTCTCCTGTGTCAGAGGCAGAGCCCTTAACCATTACACCGTCCAGCCACTGCTTACAGATTTGTAGCCAGGCATGGCCTTGCCTTTTGTGTTCAACAGTTGTCCAAAGAGAACCCCAGATAGCCAGGTAGATTAATCTCTCTCTCTCTCTCTCTCTCTCTCTCTCTCTCTAGTAGGGATGGTCACTGCTTTCCGCGGAATTGTATTTTTAAGCATAAATGGATTGAGCATAAATGGTACATGCAAGGCTGGCTTCAGCATGTAGTGTTAGTGGTACAGTAGGAGATCTCAGGCAAGTCTTCCTAACACTGCTACTGCTTATAGAGTGTGCCCTAGTGGCTGCAGCTCTGGCGCTTTGAGTCAGCCAGGAGAAAAGCGTGATGTAAATTGTATTTGTCTTGTCTTGTCTAATTTTTCTTTTGGATTGAGCATAAATGCTAGGCTAGCTTCAGCTAGTAGTGTTGGTGGTATAATGGATATGTTAGTTACCTACTATACACTGAGACCTGGGTTCATTTCCCAGCCACGGTATGTAAGCTGGCTTTTGAAATACTGTAAATCCCTGGCAGATGAGACCCTCCTCCAGGGGCGTAGCTAAAAATGACTGGGCCCCATAGCAAAAAAAAAATGATTTCCCCACAAAACGTAACAAGATTGTCGGCAGATTTCCCTACAATATGCAACCAGATTGTCGGCAGATTTCCCTACAATATGCAACCAGATTGTCGGCAGATTTCCCCACAAAATGCAACCAGATTGTCGACAGATTTCCCCACAAAATGCAACCAGATTGTCGGCAGATTTCCCGACAAAATGCAACCAGATTGTCGGCAGATTTCCACACATTATGCAACCAGATTGTCGGCAGAGTTCCCCACAAAATGCAACCAAATTGTCGGCAGATTTCCACACAAAATGCAACCAGATTGTCGGCAGATTTCCCCACAAAATGCAATCAGATTGTCGGCAGATTTCCACGCATTATGCAACCAGATTGTCGGCAGATTTCCATACAATATGCAACCAGATTGTCGGCAGAGTTCCCCACAAAATGCACCAGATTGTCGGCAGATTTCCCCACAAAATGCAACCAGATTGTCGGCAGATTTCCCCCTAAATTGCAACCAGATTGGTGGCAGATTTCCCCCCAAATTGCAACAAGATTGGCGGCAGATTTCCCCCCAAAATGCAACCAAATTGGCAGATTTCCCCAAAAAATGCAACCAGATTGTCGGCAGATTATCCCACAAGTTGCAACCAGATTGTCGAAAGATTTCTCCACAAATTGCAACCAGATTGGCGATAGATTTCCCCAAATAAATGCAACCAGATTGGCAGCAGATTTCCCAAAAAAATGCAACCAGATTGGTGGCAGATTTCCCCACAAATTGCAACCAGATTGTTGGCAGATTTCCCTATAAAATGCAATCAGATTATCGCCAGATTTCCTGACAAAATGCAATCAGATTGTCGCCAAATTTCCCCAACAAAATGCAATCAGATTGTCGCCAGATTTCCCTACAAAATGCAGTATATGCAGCCAGGTCTATAGTGGGCTAACATTAATTACCTGGAGGGAGGGTGGTTGGGCAGGCTGGCACGCTATTTGCGGTGCAGGCACTGCACTGGGCAGGCAGTTAGGTAGCTGGGTGGGAGGGTAGGCAGTTAGGTAGCAGGGTAGGCAGATAGGCAGCTGGGTGGCAGGGTAGGCAGATAGGTAGCTGGGTGGCAGGGTAGGCAGATAGGTAGCTGGGTGGCAGGGTAGGCATTTAGGTAGCTGGGTGGCAGGGTAGGCGGATAGGTAGCTGGGTGGCAGGGTAGGCACTAGGCAGATAGGTAGCTGGGTGGCAGGGTAGGCAGTTAGGTAGCTGGGTGGAAGGGTGGGCAGTTAGGTAGCTGGGTGGGCAGTTAGGTAGCTGGGTGGGAGAGTGGGCAGTTAGGTAGCTGGGTGGCAGGGTAGGCAGATAGGTAGCTGGGTGGCAGGGTAGGCAGATAGGTAGCTGGGTGGCAGGGTAGGCAGATAGGTAGCTGGGTGGCAGGGTAGGCATTTAGGTAGCTGTGTGGCAGGGTAGGCAGATAGGTAGCTGGGTGGCAGGGTAGGCAGTTAGGTAGCTGGGTGGGAGGGTGGGCAGTTAGGTAGCCAGGTGGGCAGTTAGGTAGCCGGGTGGGAGGGTGGGCAGTTAGGTAGCCGAGTGGGCAGTTAGGTAGCCGGGTGGGCAGTTTTGTAGCCAGGTGGGAGGGTGGGCAGTTTTGTAGCCTGGTGGGAGGGTGGGCAGTTAGGTAGCCGGGTGGGCAGTTAGGCGGGCGGGAAGGTGGCCAGTTAGGCAGCCGGGTGGGCAGTTAGGTAGCCGGGTGGGGAGCTAGGCAGCCGGGTGGGAGGGTAGGTAGATGGGGAGTTTAATGGGGTAGGGGCCCGACTCCTATCCCCCCTGCCTCACCTGGGGTCCCCCCTCCTATCCCCCTCTGCCTAACCTGGGATCCCCCCTCCTTTTATGAGCGGTGGGAGAGTGGCATTTCAGCAGGCTCTGGCAGGGTAATCAGACGCTAGAGGTTCAGCTGCCTCCCGGCCTACGCTGTCTCCTCTGTATGCCGCACGCAATAAACCAGGAAGCAGTGCGCCCGGCATACAGAGGAGACAGCGTAGCCTGGGAGGCAGCTGAACCTCTAGCGTCTGATTAGCCTGCCGGAGCCTGCTGAATATGCCGCACCTCCCGCCGCTCATAAAAGGAGGGGGGCCCGCCGAGGTGAGGGAGGGGGCCCGGGCCGGCGCCGGCAGTATAATTTAAAAAAAGTCCTCTCAGGCAGCTGCGGGCCCCCATGTGATGTAGGGCTGCCGTGGGGCCCCATAGCAACGGCTATGGCTGCAATCCCCATTGCTACGCCCCTGCCCTCCTCCCTCTGGTAGGAGGGAGGAGGAAATAGGTATGTGGGTTAAGCCTACAAGAGGCTAATTAAACTCTCCCTAGCAGAGCGTGTGTAGCAGCTGTCCCTTAACTAATTAGTGTAGGCAGACGAGTGAGTCAAATGGCACAAGGACCTTGCCTTTTATAAGGGGGGTGGAGCTCCAGCAGTGAGTGCAGTCTGATTGGCAACAATGTGCCTGCTGACTGTGATGTAGAGGGTCAAAGTTCTGCTCAATAGAGCATTATGGGGCGAATCGAACTTCCGGGAAAGTTCGCCTTTGGAAGGCGACACCGCACACAGGAAGGCAGCTGGGACACAGGATGGCATGGGGCCAGTGAGGCACAGCAGACACCGGCCAGAGGGGAGACAGGAGGACACCAGAGACAAAGGGCAGCAGTGGAAGACAGAGGGGGCACTTATGGAGGACACCTTCGGATCCCACTTGTGGGGCAAAAAAGTGAGTCTTATGGTCCAAAAATTACAGTATATTGACCAAAGTTGGTATCAGTGCCTGGATGAGCTACAAAAAAATTATGCCAACTTTGGTCAATATACTGTATTTCTAATTTCTGTGCAAGAAGTTTTGAATCATGATGAATTTCAAAGGGTCTTATCTATTTGTAATAAATTAGCTAACATCATCTCAAGATCCTATTTGGATGTTCTGTTGCAATTAAGACATCTTGATGATATTTATTTATGTTTGCAAAACAATCCATGTATCCCCTTTTGATATTGCATGTGTATAGCTGTCTGTTCTAACATTTTGTCAGCATACAGGAATTGAGTCTGAAGGCTGATTAGCAGAACGTTTAGGCCCTGTTTACACTTAGTTGCACTTAGTTATAACTGAAAGAAAACTGATTTTCAAAGTAATGCCCATGTTTTCCTTTGGCACCTTTCACACTTAACGTGTTTTAACTGAAATCTTGTTCACAATGCACTGCTATGGAAAAAATGTGTAGTAACGCTTACCAACGCGTACTAATGCACATTAACGCACACCAACTGATTAAGTGTAAATGGGCCCTCTTTTTCTTTTCAAATGGACCCAAATTAAAAATACAGAAATAAAATCTATTTTCTAAATTATATTAATAAATAGCCTTTTTTCAGCTGCATGATGACAAATATAAAATATTTTACATTTATTCGAGGAACTCCTCCCTTCCTTTCATATTGCCGGGACAGAATCTGGCAGACTGGTGGAGTAGGAGGTGTCTGGCAAAGGAGGAATTGCTTATGGCTGCCACCTGTATAACCCTAGTTATGAAAATAGAAGGGTGAAAAGCATGCACTGAAATGCTCATAGGCTTGAAGGAGTGTGTATTTATCTTTGTATGTGTCAGAGTGGTGCAACTAAATATTTTGTGTGGTTTGTTTGGTTTGGGTCCGCTTTAAGTGAACCAATAAATTATACTTCTTGCTTATACTTATGGCTAACATGGTACAGTACTCCACTGCTACTAGACTGTATGCAGTTCCCTTACTCTTTTTATGTCCTGTTTCATATCTTTATTCATTTAGTCTGTGATCATATATTACTGTATTGCTTATGTTGCATTGCTTTTGCAGTCATATACCTTCTGGTGTGTTGTATAATTGTGTAGCATCTGTACTTTCATTGCTTGTAGCAGCTGTATTGTTTAGCACAAACATGAGTGTGCTAAGTGTGTATACAGAGGCTGCCTCTGCATTGTTACCAGAGCTGCGTAACACTCACCAGCCTCTTCAGCCATTTTAATTAAAAGACAGATGTCTGAGATTAACTCCAACACCTGATGCAAAATCTGCTCCCTCAATGTCAACAAAAGGACCACTTTTTATTTCCAGCCTGGGCTCAGCATATCACATATTCTGGATTGAAATATGTAGCCTCAGGGAAAATGATATAAATGTAGCTGCTCTTGAGGGGGGAAAGAAATCATCACGATTTTCAGCACTTAAACATCAACCAGCCCTAATGCGAATGCTAATTTTAACTTCATGTAATAAATGTGAAATCCATATCCATATACAAATATCTTGGTTAAGACATTTACGTATGCTAATTAATGCATTCAACATATGGCACAGAGTAGTAAAATAGGGTTTGCCTTGAAGCATTATGTGCCTTGGGTCAGCTGCTACTTCAAAAAATAGTTTATATCTTCTCCATCTCACTAGCTCATATTGAATTTCTACATACATCACTTTTTATCTATGCATACAGTGGTAAAATGAGGAAATAAAGAATTTAAATAATGTGTTCCTAATAAGAGAGTCTTCTCTATGGCCAAATAGGGGGGGGGGGGGGAGAACCAGCCAGAGAGGAGGGGAGTCCCTACTTTTCAAGATTTTCTGACCCACATACTTATCATTTGAAGATTTTATTTCACAACATACAATACTAAACAGTTTTAGCGTGCAGCCCTAACCTCCAGTCCAACCACCACTTGTTAACTGCTCCCATTGCATCCTTGCCCAATTACCTACTCTAAACTAGTCCTACTCCTCTCTAGTCTCTACCTGTCCTCTCATTCACTCTAAACTCCACCCTAACAGGTTTCAGTGCCTTAATGGAACCTCTCTGTATTTCATTAATCTCTAAAGCCAACCCCACTACCTGTGTTCTGGAACACATTTCCTCTCATCTTATTCCCCAGCCCTAATCATGTTGCATTACAGCTTTAACACATTTTTCTCTCTCTCCTGACTTTTTACCTTCCTCATCCAATCATGCAATCATTACACGATTCAGGACAACTGGGCACCACAATGATCATCTAATAGATTGCTGCGTTAATTACTGGTAATCGGGCACTCAGACAGTCATTTTGGCATATGATGTGGCTAGCAACCAAGCAGCTACTACATAGTGTTTAATGATTGCAGCCAATCAGGGTCAGACTGGGACACTAAGCGCCCACCAAGGAAGTTTCAGCCTGGGCCCCCCCCACCCCCCCCCCCCCCCTCCATTTTGGGCTCACATACACATGTACTCTAGAAATTTTGCATGATTTTATGGTAGGGAATAGATTGTAAGCACTTCTGAGGACAGTCTCCAATAGGGATATGACCACATGGCAGCAGATATCCCCCCAAAATGCAATCAAATTGGTGGCAGATATCCCCACAAAATGCAAATAGATTGGTGGTAGATATCCCCACAAAATTCAATCAAATTGGCGGCAGATTTCCCAACAAAATACAATCAAATTGGCAGCAGATATCCCCATAAAATGCAAATAGATTGGCGGCAGATATCCCCACAAAGGCAGGTCCACAGTTAGTGGGGGCCCCCATGCTGGAAGGGGGTGCAGTGGGCACAGAGCGGCGGGGAGGGGGAGAAGCTTCCCCCCTCCCTCACCTAGGGCCCCCCCTTCCGCGCTCCCCCTTCCGCACTCCCCCTCCCTCCAAAATTGCAGCCAACGGCAACGACCGGGGGAATAGCTTACCGGCATGATGACATCAGAGGAGATCCATAGCTCTGCGTGCCACTGGCTGGTCTCCGTCTCCTGCAATGCACTGACCAATCACGCTCTCGCAGTACTTCCTGTGAGAACGTAATTGGTCAGTGCATTGCAGGAGACGGAGACCAGCCAGCGGCACGCAGAGCTATGGATCTCCTCTGATGTCATCATGCCGGTAAAGCTATTCCCCGCTGGCTGCCGCTGGCTGCAATTTTGGAGGGAGGGGGAGCGCGGAAGGGGGGGCGCTAGGTGAGGGAGGGGGGGAAGCTTCCCCCCTCCCCACCGCTCTGTGTGCCCAATTTCCCCCCTTCCTGCGCTGTGCCCGCTCTGGGGCCCCCAAGAGGCGGGGCCCACCAATGTTTCCATCGGCAGTTCGATGGGTCAGTACAAGCCTGCAGCCAATCATGGATATCGTTCGGGCACCCAATTTCTAGATTAGTGTTAGGTACTTATGGGGGGGTAAGGTCAGGCATTAGGTGGGCTGCAGGGATGGGCCCACGAGTAATTACTGCAGCTGTGTGGATAGATTATAAGGGGTTATTTACCCATAATTCCGCTGTCCTGCCTGTGCTCCAAACAGTCTGCACACGCCCTATTGGACGCGTTGCAAGCCTCACTAAGAGCACTTCCTCCTTGTGGCTGGCCTGGTTCCTGACCATCTCTAATTGGGGAATGCCTTGCATTAAATGCAATACTTCCAGTCTCTTCTTGTTCAAAAGACAAGAAGTTTTTGAATCAGTATATGCAGACTTGGTTTCTGCATATACTGACAAGATTTAACAAAAACACAGCTTATATACATTGGACATACAGAGGAAACTTTCTTTTACAAACATAAATAAATGTAATTAGATGCCTTATGGTGGCCATACATGGTACAAATTTTTCATCCAATCTTACCAATTCTATGTAGTATAAGCGAACTGCCTATATTATCCTTTCAGTATATTCACTTAATTTACCCTTATACTACATAGAAATGGTAAGATTGTATGAAAAAATTGTACCATGTATGGCCACTATTAAAGAGACTCTGAAGTCTCCAAAAATTCAGGTTTTTATTGCAAAAACCTGTTCAACATGATTGCCCTAACTAAAATGCCGCATCCCTGCAGCTGAAATCTAACTGAATTCCCCCAAACTCTCCTCACAACATCCACAACTTTTTTGGTCATGGATTTTGCTGCCCCGTGCGCTTCCCTGAGAGGCAGAGCTTTCAGCTGCAGTTCTTCCTCTTCACGCGTCTATCAGCGCGTATCTCCGCCTCTCCCCCGCCCCTCTCAGTGAAGGAAGACTGAGAGGGTCGGGTGGAGGTGGAGATACACGCTGATAGACGTGTGTAGAGGCAGAGCTGCAGCTGAAAGCTTTGCCTCTCACGGAAGCGCTACCCGTAGTGTGCCCGGGGGGTTAGCAATCATGTTGAACAGGTTTTTGCAATAAAAACCTGAATTTCTGGAGACTTCAGAGTCTCTTTAATTGCTGCTTCAGGAGTGTTTCACAGCTACATAGTAAGATCACCAGTTTCCTAAAACATATAACAGACTCAGGACGATGGGGAGACATCATAAATCCAGAGTTCAAACATGACTGGGCTGACTGCATGCACCATTTGTTCTAAGCTACAGAGAATTGTGGCATTTAAAACCCATCCTCCCAGCACATTGTGAGGAAACGCGGAAAAGCCGCTGCAGGTGCTCAGAGTGAGGCGGCTGTTTCCGCGTCCAACATGGCGGCACAATGCGAAGAGACTGCCGCATGCCGCATGGGCAGAGCGGTGGAGTCCGCGTTGGATGCGGCGGATTGCGTGCATAGCAATACTACTGACATTGTGGTTGGACGCGGGGAAGCCGCCGCTTGCTTGGAGACCAGTGCGGCGGCCCCCCGCGCCCGAATCAGCGGATACATTGCAAAACATGTCTGGTGTGGCTGGGACTGCTAGTTCACACAGGTTCAGAAGGACGCGCGCGTGCGCTGAGAGGCAGAGCTTATATGACAGCCAGAGAAGAGTCAGCTGACCAAGCTGGTCAGCTGACATTTTTACCACCTTCCATTGGTCCAGCACTTAGGGGTGGCACTGGAGAGCGCTATAGTATATATACTGGGTGCTGGTCATTTCTCTGGTGTCTGGCGTCGCGATCATTACGTGGTAGCACTCAGACCTTGTCTGTTTCTGTGTTCTAGCATAGTTTCCAAAGGAGTTGATGATCAAGGAGCTCACACCTTAGCATTAGGAATATTGAACTGTATTATTTGTTATGACCTTTTGCCTGCCTGACTATTCCTCTGAACTCTGATTCTGTATCTTGCTATTTCTGAAATCCTGTTGCCAAACTCTGCTCGTTCCTGGACTCTGTATTTGCCTCCTGATTCTGTACCTTGCTATTCTTATACTCCGTTGCCAAACCCTGCCTGTTCATTGGATTCTGTATCTGTCTCCTGAATCTGTACCTTATCTGTCTGCGTGTTAACGACCTGGCTTGCCCGACCTCGAGGACTGGCCTTACTGTTAGAGGCAGTTCCCAGACCTGTTAGTGACACCCTCTCACTGGTGTCACTCACGCTCTGTCCTTCCTACTTTCAGCCTAGCCCCTCCTCCGGGAGAGTCTAGGCCAACGGAAGGAACATACTTCTGTGCAGTGCTCCTTACTGCTTCTGTACCTTCTCCGGAGGTGCAGTACTCACAATATTACTGTTGCACCAACACTCACATATCTCAGGTGTCCAGAAGTTAGTAGATAAATCTGATTATCGGTGATACTGCAGATCATCAATAATCGGGTATATTCTGTATTCTCGGTGATACTGCAGTTCACCGGTAATCAGACCCTCTCTGTGTTACACCGATCATTACACACATGAAATAAAACGAATAGTGGCATTAAACACCCTTTTACCAGCATAGGAAACAAAAGAGTGTTGTTCAAAAGAGTGCAACATAAAATGTATCAGCTCATCCTTCTTTTTTACCTTCAGGAATGAGGCCCCTGCAACAGCATAATTTCCATAGCCTGACTACAGGCAGTATTTCCAGCTCCTCTTGCTCTATGTTGCTCCAAGAAGTACTGTACTGGAAACCAGTGCTGTACTGGAAAACAGAAAGGGACAGCAGAGAATTTTTTACTAGGGCTAGTATTATATGTACCTATTTTTATCTCATCATGTCACATGTCACTTCATGTACGATTTTGAAACCAGTTATTTTCAAACTACTAGAATGAATCGCCTGGCAGGCTATTAATTAGATCAGCTTTTTGTAGCAGGCATAGTTAGATAGGTATGTAAACAACACACTTGCACACACCTCAACAGGCCTGGAAGCTCCAGCTCCAGACCTGGAAGGTGGCACGCAACGCCACACCACTCCTGCTACCAAATAATACTATCACAAAAATGGAGACAGCACACAGAAAAGCTTCAAGTAAACTGTATTAACACCATACAGTTAGACGGTATACAGAACACACGACACGTTTTGGCGCCGCCCTTCCTCAGGTGTGCCACACCCAGCACACATGACACCTTAATGCCCCACCCACAGGAAGTCACATGAGACCAATCTATTCATGTTTTTATTTTCTATTGGTCTTTTACATAGAATGCATATTTGATTCTTTTTTTTGTTTTCATTCCCTTATATTTTTAACAGATTACCTTCAATAATGTTGGGAAAAAATGTATTTCAAAATATACTGATCATCAAACAAAGATCACAATCACTGTGAAACTATGTGAGAGAACCAAACATAAATACCAATAGCATTTAATCATTCAAGAACAGAGTAAAGGGGCATGGCACATATAACAGCATATCACAAAAAAACAATGTGTCTTCAGCATCCTATATATGTCTTCTATCTCCAGACTATGTTAAATTTGAGAGCAAAAAAATCTGTGAGGGTTTTCTCTTTAGTAGGAGGTCTTTTCAATTCTACAGAGCAAGGCACCTGAGTTCAGTATTATATGTGGACAGAAAAATCAGGTTTAAATTACTGCCAGTATGATTTATCGAACCCTGTCAGTAACTAATGATGATTAATACATCAAGAAATGTAGTCCAAAGATCAAGGCCAGCTTAGGACAAGCAATATATGTTCAAGTGAAGTGGTGACAGAGATCATAAGATTACACAGTAATTAGCATTTGAAGACCAAAAATTGCAAATCACTCCACAGGATGGAAGGGTAAATTTAGTCAAGCAATGGAATGTTTATTTTTCCAAAACTTTTTTTGTGTGGAATCACAAGAGAAATATTCTTCTATTGGGCTTGAACACCCTAGGAATTTGGATTTTTTTTTAAAGCTCTCTGCCTGTTTTGTGCACTGCCAGTAAGAGAACTGGCTTTCAGGGTTTGGACTTGTTGGGGAAGCGCATGGCTGCAAGTTGCACAATACATGCTGTTTAAACATATATGGGTATGGGGGCTGGGACTGGCAAATTTCACTAAATATTGTCATCGCCACAAACATTGCAGCATATGTCTTTGTGCAAAACGCTGCCATCTGTATATATTTTAGTTATACATGTTTAAATGTGCAATGCAAAATTTCAGTGTAAACTGTGAAGTTGGGACACTTCTTAAAAATATTACGGGGACTTTCCAGTATATGGAAGGCTTTCATTTGAGACAGTGAATTTTTCATTGTTTCAATTACACATTTGTTTACATTACGAGCATTTAAGAATGCCAAGGAGACTAAGAAAGAAGCTTAAAAATCATGTTAATGCTGCAATAATACAGTATATTACATATATATTATTTATAATCAAAAGTTCCTTATAAAGAAAAAAAAATAATTAGTGTTAAACTCTAAATTTAAAAATATATATTGATTTTTAACTTTAACATATGTTTTAAAGATTTGTGGTGAATTTACAGCACATTAAAATAAACATATTACTGTTTCCCCGTTATTCCCCCTCTTCATTTATCCTATTTTCACTGCTCTCCGCTGCCAATAAATAACTTAATTAATAAAATTTACCTTTTAAACCTTGGGGCAGGATGGCTGCAACGTAAAGTGCTTCCGGGTCAGTACACAGACTCCCTGTACTGCTGTGCACGAGGGCTGAGCTGAGCTGAAGCCACACGAGGCAGATCTCTCCCTGCTGTCAGCCTAACTGGAAGGAGGCAGATCTTCCCCCTGCTAGCTGGAGCACACAGAAAGGTCAGGGATGACTCATCAGATGGAGTACAGCAGGTGGAGGGAGAGGCAGATAGCAGGGAGGAACAGCTGCTGTATGGTCTGCCTTTTCCTGCAGCACAATATTCGTCTAACTAGACGAATAATTAAGAAGGACCAGGAGAGAGACATCACAGCTGTTTCTAAACAAGACAAGGGGAAAAAGATTTGTACTTATGAAAGAAACATCTCTTCATTTAAATTGCATTGTGAAAAAGGGCCACAAAACCCCTTTAAAGTGGATCCGAGATGAACTTTTACACATTGCATAATTGTGTTCCTTACATATAGTTTATAGGGCATTCCTCAAGCCAAATACTTTTTTCTTTTTGTTTTAATACTCTAATTCCCTATAAACTCCTCCATGGGTTTTAACTATCATCTGTATGCAGATGACACCCAGATCTACCTCCACACTCCTGACCTATCCACCACTACCATGGACAAGGTCTCCTCCTGCCTATCAGCCATCTCCTCCTGGATGTCCGCTAGGTTCCTGAAACTAAATCTAGACAAAACGGAATTTATGATCTTTCCACCCCGGCCACCTACGAACCTCCCAGATGTGCATGTCACTGTTAACCACACTACCATTCGCCCTACCTCTCAAGCCCGCTGTCTGGGTGTCACCCTGGACTCCGCACTCTCCTTCACTTCCCACATCCAAAACCTCACAAAGTCCTGCAACTTCCACCTTCGTAACATCTGTAAGATTCGCCCTTTCCTGACCTCTGCCACCACCAAACTCCTTATCCACGCCCTCATAATTTCCCGCCTTGACTACTGCAATGCCCTGCTGTCTGGTCTCCCTATGACCCGAACAGCCCCACTGCAGTCCATCATGAATGCGGCAGCCAGAATTATCCACTGCTCCCATCGCTCCACCACGGCAGATCCCCTCCTAGAATCCCTCCACTGGCACTGGCTTCCTATCCAGTCCAGAATCAGATTCAAGATACTGTGTCTGACCTACAAATCTGTCCACAAAACCTGTCCAACCTACATTTCCGATCTTACTCAGAGGTACACACCTAGCCGCTCACTCCACTCTTCCAATGAACTTCGCCTAACAGCCCCCCGCATCACCCAGTCCCATGCACGCCTCCAGGACTTCTCAAGAGCTGCTCCAACACTATGGAACTCCCTACCTCCACCCATTAGGGCAGCCCCCTCCTTCAACATCTTCAAGAAAGCCCTCAAAACTCACCTTTTCACTCTGGCCTACTACCCCTCACAAGTGCTCTAAACCTACAGCTGAACTCTGGTCCCCTACCATTCGTGTCCTTACCTCTCCCTCTAGATTGTAAGCCTTTGGGCAGGGTCCTCCTCCTTTTGTGTACTACCTGATCTTGCACCTCCATTACTGTGAACCCATGCTATGCATCTGAGTGAACCTAACTTGCCTAATCTCCATGCTCCATCCAGTGACTGACTAAGCATTACCTGGTACTCATACTATGGTGTGTGATCTGGTTTTCTTGTATTCCTGTACTGTCATATTGCTGTATGTCACCCCTAAATATTGTCTGTAACCTAAATTAATGTTCAGCGCTGCATAATATGTTGGCGCTTTATAAATACAATAAATAAATAAATAAACTAAACAAGCCTCTCCCACAGCTTCTCCAAAACGCCAAGGCACTTAGACCCATGTAGCAAGGGCTTATGGGAGCTCAGTCTGGGCAGGGGGAGGAGGAGGTTACTAGCCAAAGATTTCAGAGGCAGAGGGGAGGAGGGAGGAGGAGGAGGGAGTGAGCTGAGGGCTGGAGAGGCAGTTGCAGATTACCTGTGTAATAATGGCAAACAGAACATGGCCGCTCTCATTGTATCACAGGAATAATTAAAGGATACCTGAAGTGACATGTCACGTGATGAGATAGACATGTGTATGTACAGTGCCTAGCACACAAATAACTATGCTGTGTTCCTTTTTTTCTTTCTCTGCCTGAAAGAGTTCAATATCGGGTATGTAAGTGGCTGACTCAGTCCTGACTCAGACAGGAAGTGACTACAGTGTGACCCTCTGATAAGAAATTCAAACTATAAAACACTTTCCTAGCAGAAAATGGCTTCTGAGAGCAAGAAAGAGATAAAAAGCGGAATTTCTTATCAGTAGTCACTTCCTGTCTGAGTCAGGACTGAGTCAGCCACTTACATACCTGATATTTAACTCTTTCAGGCAGAGAAAGAAAAAAAAAGGAACACAGCATAGTTATTTGTGTGCTAGGCACTGTACATACACATGTCTATCTCATCATGTCACATGTCACTTCGGGTATCCTTTAATCATATTCTATTGAAGCTATGTGCAGCTAGATATGCTGTGTAATCTATCTCAACTATAGATAAGATATATAGACAAGTTACTTGTTATAGTTAGTTTTTCATCGCGGATCCGCTTTAATGTTGAATTTTGTTACTAAACTTATAACACACTATTACAGCAAGAGATTGTTTACAATTTCAACTAAGACAATACAAGGCCAAGAACAGATTGGAATCCAAAACAGTAAGGGTTTTTCCTATTATTTAATAGTAATGAAATATTGACACCTGCCAGTGGAAATTGTTAAAGCATTTATTTGTTCCCTAGAAAAGACAAATATATGTAGAAAATTGTTTAACATTGAGTTATAATATGCAATTTACCCGTATACTGTATTTTATATGATTAATAGTTTTGAGAAGAATGCTATAATCAGCATTTTGGACAGACACATTCCAAACTAATAGTAGAGAGAACATCAGAAGTGCATCATAAAAAGATAGATAGAATGAAAATTGTTTTTATTTAAAAGTCCTAATGTGTGGGGCAATTAAATGAATCCACAGTTGGTTTCATACAGTGCTTGCAAACACAACTTAGAAAATGCCCGTTGTTTTCCAACCAGGCTGTGACAGCCCCAAAACTCAGTCCAAACAACTTAGTCCAGTCAGCAAGAACCATCACTTTCCCTTTAAAATATTCACAATCTGGCTAAAAGAATACGGCAGTCTCAATATTAAAGCCGCCAGGCATGTGCTTCTGCTTGAAAATTAGTGTTTTCCAAATGATATTCAGTATGATTGTCAGCAGCGCTTCCTCCACCACATGAACCAGTCACCCAAAAGAGTGCGACTCACCTTCTACTAATGCTACAATCACAAAAGCTTGTACGCCTTTGGGGCATTACATAGGCTCCCCTCGCCTTCACCCGCAATTCTCTGCACTCTAACTCCCGAGTAGTTGTTATATGTGTTCCAGGGGTAGGTTCTCGTATACACATTCCACAGAGCAGTACCTCAAATATGAAGCAAGAAGCCTCTCATTGCGCAATAATAATTAAATTAATCAACAGGTCAGATGCAGACAAGAAGTCTACCAGAGTCAAAGTGCCAATTAATGGACCTAAAATCATTCCAAATAGACCTGATAAGCAAATGTCAGTAAGTGTAAATATACCAAACTGTGTAAATACCCACCAAAAAGTTAAATAAGGTATTTATCAATAAAATCAATTAAATGTCCTCCAGATTCATCTAGAATCACCCCCTCGCATTCACATATACAAGACTTCTCACGTTCTTCAGCCCTGCTCTGGAATGCCCTTTCACAGCACATCCATCGCTCTCCAACCTTTGGAATCTTTAAACGCCCCCTCAAAACTCACTTTTTTCTGACAAGCATATTCTCTAACTTAGGCTTTTCCCCCTTCAACCTCTCGCGAAGTTGTACTCCTTATTAGATAACGTAAACACACACAGCCTGTATGTGTATTGCATACTTCCCCATCTCTTGTTTGCTCCATTACATTACATTTTCAGCTTGCAAGGGTAGGGAATTTGCTATTCATTTTGTATGTTGCATTCTGTTATGCATTTTATTCATCATGTTACATTTCTTGTACTTCTCACTTTCTACAGCACCATGGAATATGTTGGCATTTTATAAATCAACTAGTGACCTTAGCCTGTTTAAAAACGGGCTCTAGGTCTGTCATCGCCGCTCGTCTGCTGCGTGCGCTCACACGCCCACTGTGCACGTATGCACACACGTCCGCCACGCATGTGCGCACACACGCCCATCTCGCGCATGCACACACGCCTGTCAGAGCCGGGACAAGGTCCTCCAGCACCCAAGGCTGAGACACCAAAGTGCGCCCCTCCATCCCTTCACCCCAGCCATCACACACTGATTGCTCTTAGACTAAGAGGCACCCTAGGGCCCCCAACACCTTAGTTTCTAGTTATCTGGCTGTAGTCACTTCCATGTATCTCCTTTTCTTATTTCTTTCTGCTTCAAACACAATTAGGAATGACAGCTGAATGAATTGTGTGCCCCCTCCTACACTGCGCTCTGAGGCTGGATCCTCTCCAGCCTATGCCTCGGCCCTGACGCCTGTTGTGCGCACGCACACGCCCACCGAGTGCACGCACACGCCCAGCCAACTCCCTGGCCCGTCTTGCTCCTGTCCCAATGGCTGTCCATGCGGCACATGCACAGTAGCGCAAACGGACGGACACACACAGGAACAGGACACAGAGACACTTAGGATTTATTAGGTAGGATAATAATAACAACAATCAAATGTCAGGTATTCCAAATGAATCAATTATTGATGCAAGGCAACTTCAGCCAATCGGGACCAGAGATTAATGGAACTTCCAAATAGCAGCCATATTAGATGAACTGAGTATAAACATAAGTGGTTTGAGAGTTATTCTGACACTAGCCTGTCTGAGAAGACAAACACAAGCTGAAGCTCTTCTAAAGCCCTACCTTCCCACAGGTGATTCTAGATGCTGAAGAGATGACAGAGAGGGGTAATATGTTCAATATTCTGGCAGTTTAGTTTATTAATTTTTCAGCATTGGGCTTTTTTAAGATGTTACCAAGAAGTTCTGTTAGAAGAAATTGTTATGCTATTTTTTCAAGAAGATTCCTAGGGGCGGACTGACCATTAGGGCACTCGGGCACGGACCAAGGGCCCGTGGTCAGGGGGGGCCCGCCACCCGCCAGAGAACCCTGAGCAGGAGGGGAGACAGCCAGTGAAGGAGGGCGATGGGCATAGCAGCGGAAAAGGGGGGGAAGTTCCCCCCCCCCTTTTCTCACCTTGGGGCCCCCCTTCCTGGCTCTTCCCTCCGTAATCTGCAAAGTGTCGCACAGCTGGAAGAGGCTGACAGCGGGCGGAGACTTACCGCTGTTAAGCCACCGGAGGGAGCGCTGATCTGTGTGCCGCTAGTGTGGGCTTGAGAAGCCCACAATAGCGGCACACAGATCAGCGCTCCCTCCAGTGGCTGAACAGCGGTAAGTCTCTGCCCGCTGTCAGTCGCTTCCAGCTGTGCGACACTTTGCAGATTACGGAGGGGAGAGCCAGGAAGGGGGGCCCCAAGGTGAGAGAAGGGGGGGAAACTTCCCCCCTTCTCCGCTGCTATGCCCATCGCCCTCCTTCACTGGCTGTCTCCCCTCCTGGAGACACCTACAAGCCTGGCTGCATATACTGGGGGCACTTACAGACCTGGCTATACTGGGGAGACCTATACACTTGGCTGCATATACTGGGGAGACCTATACACCTGGCTGCATATACTGGGGGCACCTATACACCTGGCTACATATACTGGGGAGACCTATACATCTGGCTGCATATACTGGGGGCATCTATACACTTGGCTGCATATACTGGGGGCACCTATACACCTGGCTGCATATACTGGGGGCACCTATACACCTGGCTGCATATACTGGGGGCACCTATACACCTGGCTACATATACTGGGGAGACCTATACACCTGGCTGCATATACTGGGGGCACCTATACACCTGGCTGCATATACTGGGGAGACCTATACACCTGGCTGCATATACTGGGGAGACCTATACACCTGGCTACATATACTGGGGAGACCTATACACCTGGTTGCATATACTGGGGAGACCTATACACCTGGCTGCATATACTGGGGGCACCTATACACCTGGCTGCATATACTGGGGGCACCTATACACCTGGCTGCATATACTGGGGAGACCTATACACCTGGCTGCATATACTGGGGGCACTTATACACCTGACTACATATACTGGGGGCACTTATAGACCTAGCTACATATACTGGGGGCACCTATAGACTTGGCTGTATATACTGGGGGCACCTATAGACCTGGCTGTATATACTGGGGACACCTATAGACCTGGCTATACTGGGGACACCTATACACCTGGCTACATATACTGGGGACACCTAAAGACCTGGCTATCTATACAGGAGACACCTATAGACCTGGCTATCTGTACTGTGGACACCTATAGGCCTGGCTACCTATTCTGGAGACACCTGTAGACCTGGCTACCTATACTGGGGACACCTATAGACCTGGCTATCTTAACTGGGGACATCTATAGACCTGGCTATCTTAAATGGGGACATCTATAGACCTGGTTATCTATTCTGGGGACACCTGTAGATTAGGCTACTTATACTGGGGACACCTATAGACCTGGATACCTGCACTGGGAAAACCTATAGACCTGGATACTTCCACTGGGGATACCTTTTGACCTGGTTACCGATACTGGGGGCACCTATTTTTGGGGAACTGCTGCTGCCAGATTAAGGGTATTTTAAGAAACACTTGCCAAATTATGTGTATTTTTGGGGAACCGCTGCCAGATTGTGTATAATGGGGGAACTGCTGCTTCCAGATTCTGTGTATTTTGGGGGAACCACTGCTGCTACATGTATTTTTGGTGATCCGCTGCCAGATTACGCATATTTTGGGGAGCCGCTGCCAAATTATGTGTATTTGGGGAAACCGTTGCTGCCAGATAACGTCTATTTTGGGGGAACGACTGCCATATTATCTGTATTTTGGAGGAACCTCTGCCAAATTGCATGGATTTTTGGTGAAATGCTGTCAGATTACATGTATTTTGGGGGGAAACACTATGGCAGAGTTCAAACTTCCCCGGCAGACCTTTTACACCACTGCTAAGGTCATGTATATTTTGCCCCACCCATGACCACGCCCACATTCTGTTGCGTGACTTTTGATAGTGTACAATATCACAATATAACATATTTACTGTTGTCAGTAAATTATTATATCTTAGTCTGTAAAAATATAACGTGAAAGGTGGGAAACACTGGTATGGGGGCCCCCATAATCTCCTATTGCCCGGGGGCCCCATGAGTTGTCAGTCCGCCCCTGAAGATTCCTATGAGTTTTTGACGCAGCTAATAATACAGCTGAGACTATTGTTATCCTATTTTACTTAATACCATTTGGTTTAATTATATTTTTATGTACTAAAGGCCTGATCAGATGGAATGTCAGATGGAATGCTATTTAGAACTGTTCATATTTTTGTATGTATGCTGTATGATAGGCAAATACAATTGTTACACAAAATCAAATACTGAGTACTCTGATTCAATTCAAGGTATACTGTCAATCTATTACCACTGTTATAGAGAATTCAGACCCCACTATGCCAGATTTATGATTTAAAGCCTTAAAAGGCTGCTTCCTTTACTGAGTTATTGATCACGTAAAAAGGAAAGAGCTGCACAGGTTTTTGATAGGGGTCAGTGAGGAGAACAATATGGAATGGGAACAAACTGGGAATTTGGGTGCATTGCAGGTCCGATGATCTCAATGTCACCAAACTCACCATAGCTGACAATATAATTAGCATCTATGGCAGCACTAACAAGGTAATTTGGTTGCAAGGTCCTGGAGTTCAGCTACTGCAGTATAACTAAGCCAGCTGCAGGGAAAGAGATTCTGGAGTCCAGCTATTGTACACCTAAACTATGGCTACGGATAGCAGTGATGTTAATAGTGTTGCTATGGTAATGAGTGCTTGACTACTCTATAGCTTAGCCCCAAAACATTAATTGGGGTGGTGGAAATAGTGGTGGACACTCAGCTATAGTATAGCTGAGCGCCATATATGTGCAGGATATCAGCAGAGGATGCGGCGGGGTAAGTAACTGGGTTGTAGACTAGTGTTAAGTAAGAAGGGGGAGGTTAATGTTAGGAGTAGGTGGGGGAGGTTAGTAGGTGGGGGGAGTTTAGTGTGAGAGTTAGGTTAGTGTAAGTGATAGTAGAATATTGGTAATATTACCGATATTGTACTATCGGCATTACTGGCACCCAAGTTCATGTGTGCTTTAATTCTATGTACGCACTTCAGGGGCTTCTGTATACACGCTAGATTCTCATCCAAAGCAGTATCTTTCAGCTACCTTGGACAAGTGTAAAGTAGTGTGTATATGTAGGTTTAGACAGAGTCTATTAATTATTTGTTTATATATACAGGAGGCACAAGCGATTCCACCCCAGCTGAGCACAGACATCGTCCTTGGTGGGGGGGGGGGGGGAGCAGGAGAATCTGCAAACTAAGCACTTTCTGCAGTCACTAATTGGTCATCACAATTCATTATTAACTAGAAAAGACTTTGGAAATAAATGTATTGACAGTCCTGTTCAACAGCTCATTACATTCTACAAGTACATTAATTAAACCAAAATAATTGGGAAATAGACATAGGCAGTGAGATAGACAATAGACAATAAAAACCTGGTACATAGTTGATCTCAAGAACAACATGATTGAAACCATCTACACTGCATTTCTAAAGAAATATTCTAAAACAGACAGACCAGCCCACGTAATCCTCAGGTTTTGGGGCTCAGTGTTTCAGGGGGTGACAAGCAAAAGTTAAACTATATCATATATAGTAGACTTAAAGAGGCACTCCAATGAAAATAATGTAATAAAAAAGTGCTTCATTTTTACAATAATTATGTGTAAATGATTTAGTCAGTGTTTACCCATTGTACAATGTTTTAAATCCCTGATTTACATTCTGACCATTGGCAGGTGATGAAGCTGCTGCATGTTTTTTGGCAGTTGGAAACAGCTGTAAACAGCTATTTCCCACAATCCAACAAAGTTCACAGACAGGAAACTGCCAGGAGTACCACGGTCCTCAGAGTTTCTTGTGGGAGGGGTTTCACCACAATATCAGTCATACAGTGTCCCATGATGGTCTGTTTGTAAAAAGGAATAGATTTCACATGTAAAAGGTATCAGCTACTGATTGGGATAAAGTTCAATTCTTGGTCAGAGTTTCTCTTTAAACCATAATGAAAAGACTGTGAGTGAGTGTCTAAATAGTTTACAGGGTAATACATAAGCAAATTCTAAAAGATGTACTAAATACATAATTATAAAGCATGCATTATTAACAGTAAAACAATCTATAGCAAGTATAGCTCGTAAACTGAACACACTCATCTTGGAGCAGAGCAGAAAATTACTGGATGGTTCTTGTCTTTAGAAAAGATACATGTGATGTCTATCAACTCCATGGGAACATTTTATAAAAAAAAAAAAAATGGGCCTCATTAATGACCACTTGCTTTGCAAATGGGTCCCTCAGCACATGCTTTTAATACAAAAGTAGTGAATAAAGCATAATTAATATGCACCTTATATCGCTGCAAAGGGACCCTGACCCCACATTCTCCTCTCCGTCTCACAATTCATGCATTCAATCTTCTTGGTCTGTATTTTATTTGATATTCACTAGACTTGTGTTTGTTTTACTAAACCACACTTGATACAGAACGTGAACAAATAAATACGCAGCAATTAGAGATAGCAACCTTGAAACTAAAGCATTTAATGTTTCACATGTGGAAGAGCATAATATCTGTCGCATCCGCTAATCGGTAGCCAAACTACTCTTTCCTCTGTCTTTATCTATTAGTTTAGGGGTATAGCTAGATCAGTTAATGTTACAAATTAGACAGGATTGTTTGCTGCAGATGGTAGAACATGATTCATGATGGAACAAAAACAATGCCCTATGTCATAAATCCTTCCTTTGTTTATTTTTTCAGTACAGCTGGAGCCATTGTGTGATTCTATATGAAAACTGTACATTATGCATATGCTACTTTTCAAATACACTTCAATGGATGCTCATTTATTAAGACCTGCTACTTATTGATTGGTTAAAGTGGTTTGAAACTAGCACTACTATACTTCTTGTACTTATTCCTAGCTACAATAACAATAATTTAAAATAGGTCTCAGTTAAAACACTTTTTATGCAGTTTCCCCAAAAATAGGACCTGCCCCAAAAAGTAAGCCCTTGCATGATTGTTCAGGATACTCAAATATAAGCCATTCTCAAAAATAAGCCCTAGTGACAGGTCATAAAAAAGTTAATCTAAATAGCATCCGAGCAGCTACGGTGGAGCAGTTGTTTTCGGCGCAGCAGATTTGGGCGAAGCTTTTAAAACTCTGTGTTATGATCGGTGTCTCTGTTATCCTGCTGGTGGCTTTTCTGATGAACTATGCTGTGGACTTCCACGATCAGCCAGCAGGTATCTCCCGTGTTGCTGAGAACTTTGCAGTTCCCCGGATCGCCAGCAGATGGAACTACAGGAACTTCCTGAAAGATCACCTGATCAATATAAATAATCTACTTAAGGCCGTGTTTGAGACAAGAAGAGACAAGAAGAGACAGAGCGCACTCAGGGGAACAGTACAGCAGTAGATTGGGTGAATTCAGAATAATCTCACCTCTAGAAGTTGCTGGCGAGCCTGTACAGGAGTAACCAGCGTGTAGGCTTTTATCCCTCTAGCCAGGGATCAGGCACAAAGGCAGCTGGATTCTTCCTTCACTCGGATGGTTGTTGGCAGGCAACGAGCAGCTCTGAAGTTGTACACCCTGTCTGTGTGCGAGTCCGCTATATGCGGTTGCACAAACAGATTGTGGTGGATTTCAAAGCATCAGCTCCAGGATTGAGGGATCAAAGTCTTTGCCTGATGAAATGAGGACTAAAAGCCTACACGCTGGCTACTCCTGTACAGGCTTGCCAGCAACTTCTAGAGGTGAGATTATTCTGAATTCACCCAATCTACTGCTGTACTGTTCCCCTGAGTGCGCTCTGTCTCTTCTTGTCTCAAACACAGATACTTTTGCCACCGAGGTGGATACCAAGAGCAGCACCTTTATCCTTCCCCTCTTCTACCCTGCCACACTGATCGCTCCTTCTGTTTGCCGGAAGTAAACCGCCTGCTTCTTTTTTAAAATAGCTACTTAAAGGGGAACTGAAGAGAGAGGTATATGGAGGCTGTCATGTTTATTTCCTTTTAGACAATACCAGTTGCCTGGCAGCCCTGCTGTTCCTCTGCCTCTAATACTATTAGCCATAGCCCCTGAACAAGCATGCAGCAGATCAGGTGTTTCAGTGGTTCAGACTTATAAGTCTGATCTGACAAGACTAGCTGCATGCTTGTTTCTGGTTTTAATCAGATACTACTGCAGAGAAATAGACCAGCAGGGCTGCCAGGCAACTGGTATTGATTAAAAGGAAATAAACATGACAGCCTCCATATACCTCTCTCTTCAGTTCCCCTTTAAGGCCGGACTTCCTAGCAGCACATTGCTAGATTATTTTGTTTGGTTCCCTGCAGTGTTGTGACTCTGGCCATCACTCCTGTATTTTGAACTCCTGGTATATTGACCCTTGCTTGTCCGACTATTCTCTTGCCTTCTGTCTTGGTACTTCTCATTCATTCTGATTGCCTGGTTTGATTACTGCCTGTCTGACTATTCTCCGGTATGCTGATTTGGTTATATGCTCCTGTAAATAGTGTGTGATATGCATCATTGTATGTTTTGTATCTATTCTGTATAGATAGACTAATAAGTTCAGTTAGTTGTGGTGCACCACGTGTAGGTTGTATATAGATTGTATGTGTTTGGCGATCTGTGTTAGTACACATTGCATAATTGTTAATAAACACATTTATCATTTCTACTCTGTTGTACAGACGTTTGTATTTCAGTGTGATCTTCTGGTTTTGTTTAAACCTAAGGGTTGACCATGCAGAAGTCGTGGATCTGTCAGTCTGGGTCTTGTCGCAACCACGATCTGCATGGTCAATCGTTACACTGTGTAATTCGGCCTCCAGCTATTGCTGGAAGCCGAATTACATCATTCCCCACTATCCACGGAGGCCTGGAGGGGAAAGAGTAATTAATGCGGCCGGGAACTTGTGCAGGAGCAGGATAAGCCATACTGGCTGTATCTTGCGCCCAAATCTCCCGAACCGATTACATACGTATGCAGCTAAAGTATACATGTAAATAAGTTACATCAATTGGCAATAGAACTGAACAGATAGACCCTTCACCAAGGAATTGCGCTCTAAACACCAGACAGGACAAAAAGCAAAAGGGGTTGGCAAGTGTCAGAGATAGATGTAGATTGTTGTACATTGAAAAAGTAAATAGAGTCACAAGAAATTAATAATTTTGCATTCCGAAAGCTACCATCCCCGCCATGTCACGAGGTCCCTCCCATATGGCCAATTCCTGCGGTTACGCAGGAATAATGCCAGTTTGGAGGACTTTTTGGAACAGGCCATGGAGTTAAAATCTCGATTGCTCTTAAGAGGCTATGATGCTGACGAACTCGAGCTTGCTTTTAGAGAGGCCCTGAAAAAAGACAGACCTGACCTCATTAGGAGGAAAGCACCCATTTCTAGTCACTTGAAGAGGGGCTCAGGGGTCTTTACTTTTGACTTTTCTCCAATGGAGAGAGAGATCAAAAGGGTGGTCACTAAAAATTGGCCCATCCTGCTTCAGGACCCGATCCTTAAGGGATGTCTTCCTCCCAAACCTTTGGTGGCTTTTAAAAGAGCACCTACTATTGGCGACCTTTTAGTCCATAGCGACTTCCGTGAGAATCCACGCCACACTTGGCTAGACCAGGTGGCCACTGCAGGTAACCATCGATGTGGGGCATGCAAGGCATGCCGTCACATGAGGACAGGTAAGTCCTACCAATTGGGCCCAATTCAGTTCAAGGTTCCTTTCTTTGCCACTTGCAGAACCAGCTATGTAGTCTATGCCCTATGGTGCCCGTGCCAACGTTTTTATGTTGGCATGACCACAAGAATGGTGAAAGACAGAATTTTGGAGCATGTCCGCCTGCTACCAAAGGGGAAGGGCTGCCCCAGGGTCGTGGAGCACATGACCGTTGCCCACGGCTCTGATCCCAGCCTTTTGTCCTTTGCCTGCGTGGACCATTGTATTCTTCCACGCAGAGGTGGCAACAGGAAAAAACTGCTCCTTAAGCTCGAATCAAAGTGGATTCTTAGGACGGACGCTATGGGCCCCCTTGGTCTCAATGACCACTTGGACTTAGCCTGTTTTCTTGACCCTTGAGATCTCCTCTCCGTAGGATGGCTCTTCTCTTTATCCTCTGATGCATGCCCTCTCCTCTTCCCCTTGTTCCCCATTCTCTTATCGCCACATTTTGACCGTTTTTTATATTTTATATTTAATCTATAGCCTGTCCTTTTCCAAATTTGTAATTCCACAATATTTATTATATATATTTATATATTGTAGCCGGTCTATGTGGCGAATGGGTGTTTATACACTTATTTCAGGCTCTCACCTGTATGGAGTGGTCTTTCCGTTCTGTGCTTCCTCCCACCTCTCTCTTCCCTAGGGGCCTCGTTACCTAGGACTTGTGCCTCGCCTCACTGCCCTTCTATCCTCACTTATCCTCACCCACACTTTCCTCACTCCCCCGTTCTTCCCCCCCCCCCCCCCCTGTCCACCCTTGGCATTGGGCTGTTCATGGTTGTATCCAGTATGTGGCATCTTGAAGCATTGTCAAGCCCCTTCCACTAGATCTAGCTAATTAAGCCCAGGAATATGGATAATATATCCTATCCCTATTGTGGACGGAACATCGGGTTGTTTACTGTTTGCTACCGGGCAGCGCTGTTGTGCGTCCTCGCACCCGCCCCTCCCCCCGCTCATTGGCTGGCAGTGTCGGTTGCCGCCCATTTTTGCGGGTCAGGGCGGTTCAGGTTGCCGGGGCAGTAAGCCCAAGCCCTACATGTACGCTTCATCTGCACGCGGTGACGCGCTTGCGCCCCCGTCCTGTGTGACGCTTACGCGCCGCTCATGATGACGCGCCCTTACTGGCCAATGGCACAGCCCCATGTCATTTCCTACAGATAGGCGGGACCTACACGGAAGTAGGCGATTTAATGGCCGCTTCCCTCCAGCACTTTGCGCACGAGAAGCCTCCGAAGAAGCAAGGCTCACCCCATTGCGAAACGGCTGTAAGGCCGTGCACCCACTGGCGCCCACAGTCGCCTCTCCACCTGCAGCAGAGCACGATAAGTACTACCACCTCCACGGACATTGTCCTTGTGTATACTGTATGCCATTTTCACTGTACACCTGCTGTCATGCATTAAAGCTGCAGTGCCAGACATCTTCTGTTTTCTTTTTTACACAAGAAATTAATGATGGAATTCAGGGTTTAGAAAGTTATGATGATGATGTTCCAAAATGTAATGACATGACTTTATTTGAATACATTTTTTTTTATGTTCAAGAATCAATGTAGATTGTTGTTCATGGTAAAATTAGACATTCAATAAAAATAAAGCCCAGGTGCATCTTTTGGAACAGAAAATTATTTAAGACCCTGGCTTATTTTGGGGAAAATGCGGTATTAATAGACATACCTAGTTAATCATGCTCTTAGAGCCAGGAAGAGGAAAGTTTCCAGGCAAGCAGAAGCTTTCTGCTGAACAGTCCTGCCTAGTTGTGACGTTTGACTGAGGCTGAATAACTGAATAACTTTTTTTACAGTATTACTTTATAAATTACTAGCTGATTGCCCGGCGTTGCCCGGGTATGTATTTGGCTAGTGTTGGCTCCGCCCACTTTTTCTAACCCTAACACACAATTACTCAATAACCAAGTTTGTGGGCTTTGCGGTCTTTGGAATCAATAATTTGCATTGAAATGAAAAAAATCTGATTGGCTGTTTGTGGCTCCACCCTCTTTTCTGAATTTGAACCCCAGTCACCCAATGACCAACTGTAGCAGGTTTAAGGCCTGTGCCATTAACAGTGCAAGAATGGCAGCAATTAAATATTCCCCTTGAGAAGCAATAGGTGAAGTTTGATTCACTTTTGTAGGCTCCACCCACTTTTCTGAATATTTAACCCAGTCACCCAGTGACCAACTGTGCAAAGTTTGAGAACCCTGCCATTAACAGTGTAAGAATGGCTGCAATAGACATTTTCCCAGTGAAATTTGTATTTGTCTCCACCCACTAATGACCTGGAACTGCCCGCCCATGTATGTATTTGACCGGTTTTGGCTCCGCCCACTTTTACTAACCCTAATGCACAAACACTCAATGACCAAGTTTGTGAGCTTTGGGGTCTTTGGCATCAATAATTTGTATATTCCCATAGAAATTAAACAAATCAGATTGGCTGTTAGCGGCTGCGCCACTCTCCAACATTTGAACCCCAGTCACCCAATGACCAACTATAGCAGGTTTGAGGCATCTGCTACAGCCCCGTTTCTATGGGCGTGCGATACGTGCAATCGCCCGGGGCGCTTTATTGTGCTGCAGGAGGGGGGGGGCGCCGGAGCGGGGGAACGGCCATAATAGTTATAACTCACCTTCTTCATCCGTTCCCCCACAGTTTCAATATCTTTCCTCTCCCGGCGTCCATTGCCTGGTAACAGCGCCCCCTGTGATGACGTACCGCATGTCATCACAGGAAGCGCTGTTACTAATTAGATAGATGCCGGGAAAGGAAGGACATTGAAGCAGCGCGGGTTCGGCGGAAGCAGGTGAGTTATTACTATTATGTCCGCTCCCCCCGCTCCTGCGCCCAACTCATGCCGCCCATACCTAACTAACCTAAACTGCGGGATCCTACCTAACACCTATATTGCGGGGCACCTACCTAACTAACCTAAACTGCAGGAACCTACCTAGCTAATCTAAACTGCAGGAACCTACCTATTTAACCTAAACTGCAGGAACCTACCTACCTAACTAACCTATACTGCGGGAACCTACCTAACTAACCTATACTGCGGGAACCTACCTAACTAACCTATACTGCGGGAACCTACCTAACTAACCTATACTGCGGGAACTTACCTAGCCAAGCTATACGCCGGGAACCTACCTAACTATCCTATACTGCCGGAACCTACCTATATAACCCATACTGGGGGAACCTACCTATCGAACCCATACTGGGGGAACCTACCTATCAAACCTATACTGCGGGAACCTACCTATCTAAACTATACTGCGGGAACCTACCTATCGAACCTATACTGCGGGAACCTACCTATCGAACCTATACTGCGGGCACCTACCTATCTAAACTATACTGGGAGCACCTACCTATCTAACCCACACTGGTGGCAACTATACAGGCTACCCTATACTGGAGGCACCTACGTAGCTAACCTGTACAACCTGTACTGTGGGCACCTATGCCTGGCTCCATGGGGGGGGATTTTCCCTTTGAAAATCAACAGGTGAATTTTGATTGGCTATTATAGGCTCCACCCACTTCCCTGAATATTAATCTCAGTCACCCAGTGACCATCTTGGCAAAGTTTGAGATCCCTGCCATTAACAGTGAAGAAGGGCTGCAGTTTACATTTTCCCAGTGAAATTTGTTTTTGGCTCTGCCCACTTTTTGTAAACTGGACACACAGTCACTCAATGACCATGTTTGTGAGCTTTGGGTCCTTGGCATCAATAATTTGTATTTTCCCAGTGAAATGAAACACATCTGATTGGCTGTTTGTGGCTCTATCCCAGGCATGGGCAAACTTGGCCCTCCAGCTGTTAAGGAACTACAAATCCCACAATGCATTTGCCTTTATGAGCCATGACTGTGGCTGTCAGACTCCTGCAATGCATTGTGGGACTTGTAGTTCCTCAACAGCTGGAGGGCCAAGTTTGCCCATGCCTGCTCTATCCCCTTTTCTGAATTTGAACCCAATGACCAACTGTATCAGGTTTGAGGATTGTGCCATTAATAGTGCAAGAATGGCAGCAATTTTAATATTCCCTTTGAAAATCAACAGGTGAATTTTGATTGGCTTTTTGTAGGCTCCACCCACTTTTCTGTATAATAATCTGTGCCATTAACAGTGCAAGAATGGCAGCAATGTAAATATTCCCCTTGAAAATCAAAAGATGAATTTTGATTGGCTGCTGTACACTCCACTCACTTTCCTGAATATTAATCCTAGTCACCCAGTGGCCAACTGTGTCAAGTTTGAGAACCCTGCCAACAACAGAATGGCTGAAATCAATCTAACAAATCTGATTGGCTGTTTGTGGCTCCACCGCCTTTAGTGAATTTGGTCCCCAGTCACCCAATTACTGACTATATCAGGTTTGAGGCCTCTGCCATTAACAGTGTAAGAATGGTAGCAATGTAAATATTCCCCATGAAAATCAATAGGTGAATTTTGATTGGCTGTTGTAGACTCCACCCACATTTCTGAATAATAATCCCAGGCACTCAGTGGCCAATTGTGTCAAGTTTGGGAACCCTGCCATGTAAAAAATTAAGTTTCTTGCACCGCCCACTTTTTGTAACCTTGACATATAGTCACTAAATTACCAAGTTTATCAGCTTTGGGGTCCTTGGTATCAATACTTTGTATATCTGATTGGCTGTTTGTAGCTCCGCCCCTTTCTGAATTTGAACCCCAGTCTCCCAGTGACCAGCTGTACCAGGTTTGAGGCATCTGCTATTAACAGTATAAGAATGGTTGCAGTTTAAATATTCCCTTTGAAAATCAAAAGTTGAATTTTGATTGGCTGTTGTAGGCTCCACCCACTTTCCAAAATCTTAATCTCATTCACCCAATGACCAACTGTGCAAAGTTTGACAACCCTGCCATTAACAGTGTAAGAATGGCTGCAGTTTATATTTTCCCTGTAAAATTTGTTTTTGGCTCCACCCACTTTGTGTAACCTTGTCACACAGTCACTCAATGACCAATTTTGTGAGCTTTCAGGTTCCTGGCATCAAAAATGTGTGAATGGAAGCAGTTTATCCAGCAAAGAAATCTGATTGGCTGTTTGTGGCCCCGCCCCTTTAGTGAATTTGGACCCCAGTCACCCAATGACTGACTGCAGCAAGTCTGAAGCCTCTGTCATAAACAGTGTAAGAATGGCAGCAGTTTAAATATTCCCTTTTAAATGCAATAGGTGAATTTTGATTGGCTGTTGTAGGCTCCACCCACTTTCCAAAATCTTAATCTCATTCACCCAGTGACCAAGTGTGGCAAGTTTGAGAACCCTGCGATTAACAGTGTAAGAATGGCTGCAGTTTACATTTTCCCATTTAAAATGAATGGCTGAATTTTGATTGGCTGTTTTATGCTCCGCCCGCTTTTCCTGGATTTGTAACCTCAGTCACCAAGTGACCAACTGTGCCAAGTGTGGGGACTCTGGCTTGATTACTGTGAGAATGGCAGCCTTTTACATTTTTTCCATTGACTTGAATAGGTGAAATCTGATTTGCTGTTTGTAGCTCCGCCCAGGTGTGCAGGGGGGACGCGAGACCCCCAGAACATATCATCCCAGGTAGTAAGGGATCTGCATACCAAGTTTCGTTCAAATCGGTCAAGGGGTTTTCGAGTGATCGCGGCACATACACACACACACACACACATACACACACACACACATACATACATACATCCGATTTTATATATATAGATTTAGTCAATGTTTACCCATTGTAAACATTTTCTTCACCCTGATTTACAATCTTATATTTATCATAGATGGTGACATCTTTGTTGCTGGCAAGGAGCAACACTGCAGGATGTTTGTTTGTTGTTAAAGGATACCACAACCGAATGGTTGTGGTAAAATTGATTGCCGCACTGTGTAGGGGGTGATGAGCGCATACCTGCATTTCCTCCCGCCCCCCTCCGTCTGCCGCCGTTCCTACTCTATACACTCAGGTGTGCGGCGACTTGCTTGACCTCTGCCCCGGACATACTACGCCCTGTGTGCGCAGTATGTCCTTCCCCCTTCGCTTCTGGCCGGCGCATAGTGCCAGGCTCAGAAGCACGCTGTCCCCTTTTTGCTGCGTGTGCGCTCCATTACACCGAGCGTCACATGATTAGCATGTGACGCTCGGTGTAATGGAGCGCACACGCAGCAAAAAGGGGACAGCGTGCTTCTGAGCCTGGCACTATGCGCCGGCCAGAAGCGAAGGGGGAAGGACATACTGCACACACAGGGCGCAGTATGTCCGGGGCAGAGGTCAAGCAAGTCGCCGCACACCGGAGTGTATAGAGTAGGAATGGCGGCAGACGAAGGGGGGCGGGAGGAAATGCAGGTATGCGCTCATCACCCCCTACACAGTGCGGCAATCAATTTTACCACAACCATTCGGTTGTGGTATCCTTTAAGAGAGCAGAAATAACTCCTGGTCCCCCAAAGTGCTCTACAGCAGAATGTTATGACATAATAGCCTAGCTAAACATCACTGGGAGGGCAAGATTGTATACCAATATACAGCAATAAATACATATAGGAAGCTTTATTGATGCTGAAACCAGGATAATTATTGTAAAATTGGGTATCCTGAATAATGTATTACATTCTACTATAGGTCATTATGGTGCCTCTTTAATTGTGTGCAGTCACTGGCCCAAACATGCTGTCAGTCAAATCTATTTGCACAATGGCAACGCGTTTCATTTGACCCACTTACTCAGGCCAAAACATCAGTGCCAGCTGTAATCATAGCCGCGCTTTTAGGTGCTCAAAGCTTGGCTAGGATTTTCTCCACATGCCTAATTGGTTGGCTGCCCATATAGGAACCTTTTTTTGTGAGTATCATTTCACCACTAATACATTATCATACCCAGTTCTACATATTGCCCCAGCTGGGCTCCTGCTATCTCTGTGTTCTTTACTAAGGTAGATTATTTCTCTGAACCCCTCCTGCTGTCATTCAATGTACATCTATTAATAGAAATAGCATGATTTTTTTTTGGGGGGGGGGGGGGCTATTTAAAGGTATACTTAATGTACCTAAAAATTGGTACAAAACATTTAGCAGTGCTAGTTTCAAACCACTTTAAAGTGACCTGAGCACCAGATTGGTCTGAAAAATGAACCTCCATGTAAGGGGGTTTGTAATGGTGTGTTCTGTTGGGGGGCAGGGCTGGGGTGACCCCAGGCCTGTATGGGATGAACCATCTTCTCCACTCAAACGACAGCATCTGCATGATTTTGTATTTCTCCTTGCACCACATTGTATGTTAGAAGTAGTTTGTGGATGTGAGTAAAACTAGCACTGGTGCCCATAGCACATATTATGCTCCTGGACACAATTCCAGCAATAGTATTCTTGATTTAGACTGCCTATTTGCAGGTGTTTGTTCTATTTAATGGTAAATATGGGCCTGGGTACATTGCAGAATAATTGGCCAGTGGGTTCCTGGAATTTTAAGTTTGTGGGCTCCACAGATTTTAGTGTCTGTGAATATCTACCAACAATGATAATTCTATCAGAAAACCAGAGTTTTTCCACATCTTATTAGACAGGCCCCTATGGACTCCCTTTTAAGAATGCTTACCAGATATAAAAAATGCAAATGAACATTAAACTACATTTGACTTTAAACTATGAAATGGACTTTAAAGGACCCTGGTAGATGTATGCTTCTTGAAATACTTAAATCAAGTGAATTAACAAAGCATTTTTAATTAATGCATCAATATTTTTTTCAATGAAATACAAGGGAGCTTGATTCATCTGTCTTGCTTGATGTAAATTACTATTCCAAAATATTTAAAATGCTATGATTATAAACACTAGAAATACTTTCAAATAAATATTTAACTCAAAGATGATCAGGGGATTGGGGGAATTTTCAGATGAGCCAGTGCTGGACCCTCAAGGCTGAAGAGGACAGGGGAAACCTCTTTAGGATCCTGAGGCTTCCCCCTACCGGGGCAAGTACCACATAGGGGTAGAGATGGCTCGAACCTCCAATTTTCGGTTCGCGAACCTCGAACGTGAACCTCCGCAATAGACTTCAATGGAGAGGCGAACTTTGAAAATTAGAAACATTTATGCTGGCCACAAAAGTGATGCTAAACATGTTTCAAGTGGTCTAATATCTGAGTTTTTGCATGGGGGAGTGGGATACATGCCAAAAGTCCCGGGGAAAAATCTGGATTTGACGCACAGCAGCGTTTTAAGGGCAGAAATCACATTGCATGCTAAACTGGAGGCCTAAAGTGCTTTAAAACATCTTGCATGTGTATACATCAATCAGGGAGTGTAAGTAGTGTACTGCTTCACACTGACACACCAAAAACTCACTGTGTAACGCACCGCAAACAGCTGTTTGTGTAGTGACGGCTGTGCTGGACTGGTGCGCACTATGGCGAGATTGCTCTTCCTCACTTACTGATGTCAGGTAATGTCTGACTGCCTTATCAACTTTCAATGGTTCTTTCTCTACCATTGTTAAAGCTTACATCTATTTTTTTAGATACAGGAGGACTTTCGAGACGAATTAACTTGAAATCCTTTAACGAGAATCTGTTATGGAGGGCAAGTCTGCCATCCATTCAAGTGAAAGCTATGCACTGACTGCCAGGTATAATACAATGTGCAGTCACAGATGCAGTGAAAGGTATGCAGTGACTGCAAACAGCTGTTTGTGTGTAGTGACGGCCGTGCTGGACTGGTGCGCTCCATGACGAGAGTGCAGGTGATGTCGGCTTTCCAGCCCATATAGTCGCCGGGCTGAGGTAGCTCAATGACAGTACAGTGACTGTCCAGCTGATCAAATTTGGTCTGTCCACAATGAAGCAACAACCTTATTATCTTTGGTGTGCCCCCCCCCCCCCCCCCCCCCCCCCGGGACACTCATATAGCTGTTGGTCATTGCTTCATTGTGATACGCAAGCCTCTTCACTGCGGCAAGGTAACAATGTCGAAGGGAAATTGACACATGTACATGCCTTTTGTTTTGTTGTTGCAGCTGCAGTGCAGCCAGAAAAATTAGGCAGGCATGTACGCGCAACAGAAAAATAAGCGGCCTTAAAAATTCAGGAATCCGCCTGGAGTCCTGGACCCTGTTGGTGGTGGTGGAGAAGGCAATCAAGCGGCCTGCAGGCAGAGATGCTGTGTGGGGAGTGACTTAGTCTTGGGGGCAGGCAGTCACACGGTGTGCAGGCAGAGATGCTGTGTGTGGGGACTGACTTAGTTTTCGGGCAGGCCTGACCGTGCTTTGCAGACCACGTGGTCAGATGGACCCTTGACCCAATGCTGTGTGCCAGAGATGACACCACTTGGCTTTCAACATCACAGTTGTTAAGCTTGGTGGTATATCCTCCACAGTCAGCACGTAGTGTACAGGATCTTCTCAAAAAATTAGCATATTGTGATAAAGTTCATTATTTTCTGTAATGTACTGATAAACATTAGACTTTCATATATTTTAGATTCAAATACACACAACTGAAGTAGTTCAAGCCTTTTATTGTTTTAATATTGATGATTTTGGCATACAGCTCATGAAAACCCAAAATTCCTATCTCAAAAAATTAGCATATTTCAGCCGACCAATAAAAGAAAAGTGTTTTTAAAACAAAAAAAGTCAACCTTCAAATAATTATGTTCAGTTATGCACTCAATACTTGGTTGAGAATCCTTTTGCAGAAATGACTGCTTCAATGCGGCGTGGCATGGAGGCAATCAGCCTGTGGCACTGCGCAGGTGTTATGGAGGCCCAGGATGCTTCGATAGCGGCCTTAAGATCATCCAGAGTGTTGGGTCTTGCGTCTCTCAACTTTCTCTTCACAATATCCTACAGATTCTCTAGGTCAGGAGAGTTGGCAGGCCAATTGAGCACAGTAATTTGAGCAGGTGCCAGGTCGTGCTGAAAAATGAAATCTTCATCTCCATAAAGCTTTTCAGCAGATGGAAGCATGAAGTGCTCCAAAATCTCCTGATAGCTAGCTGCATTGACCTTGCCCTTGATAAAACACAGTGGACCAACACCAGCAGCTGACATGGCACCCCAGACCATCACTGACTGTGAGTACTTGACACTGGACTTCAGGCATTTTGGCATTTCCCTCTCCCCAGTCTTTCTCCAGACTGTGGCACCTTGATTTCCAAATGACATGCAAAAGTTGCTTTCATTCGAAAAAAGTACTTTGGACCACTGAGCAACAGTCCAGTGCTGCTTCTCTGTAGCCCGAAGCAGGCGCTTCTGCCGCTGTTTCTGGTTCAAAAGTGGGTTCATGCTTCCATCTGCTGAAAAGCTTTATGGAGATGAAGATTTCATTTTTCAGCACGACCTGGCACCTGCTCACAGTGCCAAAACCACTGGTAAATGGTTTACTGACCATGGTATTACTGTGCTCAATTGGCCTGCCAACTCTCCTGACCTGAACCCCATAGAGAATCTGTAGGATATTGTGAAGAGAAAGTTGAGAGACGCAAGACCCAACACTCTGGATGAGCTTAAGGCTGCTATCGAAGCATCCTGGGCCTCCATAACACCTGAGCAGTGCCACAGGCTGATTGCCTCCATGCCACACCGCATAAAAACACTTTTCTTTTATTGGTCAAATGAAATATAATAATTTTTTGAGATAGGAATTTGGGGTTTTCATGAGCTGTATGCTAAAATCATCAATATTAAAACAATAAAAAGCTTGAACTACTTCAGTTGTGTGTATCTGAATCCAAAATATATGAAAGTCTAATGTTTATCAGTACATTACAGAAAATAATGAACTTTATCACAATATGCTAATTTTTTGAGAAGATCCTGTATATCCTGACGTGAAGGAGGTACACACGCTAGCACAAGGAACCAGGATATCCCCAGTTTAGTGGAGGAGAGGACTGACTTCAACAGGAGATGTGGCGCACAGAGCAGGCGTAAATCCGAACAGCGACAAACAATCCTTCCACTATAGTGGCTCAGCGCAAGGTAGCGCTGAGCGCATAAACCAGAATTCAGAAGATCAGAACAGGTAACAGAATGAACGCTTGCTAACTAGTCACTGCTTAAGTGACAGCAAACGTCCAAGCCAAGACAGACTGGAATGAGGCAGCCAATGCGAATGCAGCGGTGGCGTGCCTCACAAGGACAGGACAGAATAGTCGGGAAATAGAGTCAAAGAAGACAGACATAATACAAATATACAATAGGTATGATTCCCTAGCGTATTACGATTACAGCTATCAATGAACTACAAACAACTAACTGACATATGTATATATCGGCGATAAACCAATATATGACATAAGCAAGGAACACTGACTAAGAACTGGTGCAGGACTAGGAACAGGACTGAACTAGCTAAGCAATGGTGATCACGATACGCGCAACCTACCAAAACGTGCTGGAAACTAACTGACGGAACACAGGATATAAACAGTTCGAGTACGTATATATCAACGACACTGATGTATTAACGTAACACGAATACAAAGAAAATAACAAACGTGCTAGTATGCGTATATATTGGCGATGAACCGATATATGACGCAAGACAAGCAAAGTAACAACTTCTGATAACAAGAGCAGAACTAGGAGGACTCGCTGACCCCTTCGCAGGCGTCAGCTCAGTCCACACGGACTAGGAACGAGGTAGGGTCCGGACAGAGTAACAGACTGAATCTGAGACTATGATAGCCCATGGAACACTGCAGGAAGAAGTCCTTTATACTGAGGTCATCCAATGGGAGCAGACATGCAGATTCCCACACAGGTGAATGGTAATCAATCACAGGCTGACAGCAGGAAAGGGCAGACAATGATATGCAGCCTGCAAGAAAGGGATTGCAGCTCCATTGCAACAGACAATGTTTGTTTTCACAAAAGCATATTAATCTGTCATTAACTTCAGAGCGACTGCAGATGGAATCAACGCTCAGTGTAAGAGCACGCAAAACTATGCGAGCAAATGCACGCAACGAACTCAAAAACTGCTTGTCTTCAGTAAAACTGCAGCCAGCAGTACATGCTACAGAAGTGATCATAACAGTACAGTTTGGGTATCACCTTTTTTGAGAAATAATTGCAGCCTGGTATCTTCCACTGCGATGTGTGGCTTTGCTTTTGTGCGCTGCTTCTCCTGAGGTGATCATCCCTTTGCAGTTTGTGCTTTTCATCATGTGCCTTCGTAAGGAAGTTGTCCCTACGCGGGTCTTGGTCTTTCCACGGCTCAATTTTTGGTGGCAGAGAGTACAGATGGCATTGCTCTCATCTGAGGCAGACACACAAAAAAATGTCCACACCGCTGAGCCGTGGGGTGATGGCACTTTGGTGGTGGCGGCCAACTGAGTGTTAAATGGGGTGCCAGAATCAGAGCAGGAGGAGGAAGATATGTCACGCTAAACCTTTGTGCACCCAAAACAGGTGTGCAAAGCCCCCCTCCTGAATAGGTGGGGGGGGCGTAGGTTACAGCAAAGGAAGAGGCGCCCAATATATATAAAACACTTTAAAATCAATAAAATAAAGAAGGTTGAGGTGGCTTACCTCATAGATGAAAAACTCACTTAAAGCGGAATATAACCCTGCATTTCAACTTTGCTCTAAAACATTATTTACAGTATATTATATGCAACCAGCATTTTTTTTTTACTAGACCAGCATTGGAAGGGTTACACAGGGCTTTAAAGTCCCTGGAGATTTTTGCAGACGCATCCGAACTTGAGTTAGATACTTTTTGTTTACACAAATGTAGCTAAGTGTTTATTGTGACTCATCTCTCTCACTGAGAAGGAGTTGGAGGACAGCCAAAGAGTGTGTAACATTTCTAAATATATACATATAACTAAATAGAATGTAACTATCTGAACGTCTGCACGAACTTAAAACCTCTGTGTTTAACCCTTCCAATGCTGGTCTAGTAAAAAAAAATGCTTTTTGCATATAATATGCTGTAAATAATGTTTTAGAGCAAAGTTGAAATGCAGGGTTATATTCCGCTTTAATTAAGGAAGTTTTAATGGATAATCAAGCACAGGCAATGCATTTCATGCGCGTTGCTAAAGGCGCCCCGAGTCTGGCATATAGACGGCTCTGGCACTTTTGATTGGCCTGAGGAAGTGGGCATAGTCCTACGATACGCATTGCCTGTGCTTAATTATCCATTAAAACTTCCTTAATTAAGTGAGTTTAAATAGTCAACTACGTCCTGACAATATTGGGGGTTGATGGCACGTGCCTTCTTCTTAAAACTGTACTTTGGTTGAGGGCCGCACGAAATCAGGACATAGAGATCTCCAACAGACCTGCCAGGTGGCCTGCCTCTGCCTTTTGTTTTTTCCATATTGGGGGGATGAAGTGAAAGGTATGCACTGACTTGACTAATACAATGTGCAGTCACACAGGTGCAGTTAACAGGTATGCACGGAGTAGTATATCACACTGTGTGGGTTCACTGAACACAACAAGTAGGTATATGCAGTGATGAGGTGGGTTCACTGAACACAACAGGTAGGTATATGCAGTGATGAGGTGGGTGCACTCAACACAACAGGTAGGTATATGCAGTGATGAGATGGGTTCACTGAACACAACAGGTAGGTATATGCAGTACTGGGTATTACAATTGCACCTGTCACACACACAGGTAGTCACTGAATGTGCTGGGCCTGGCTGGCAGTGGCACACACACAGTATGAATTAGCAAGGCGGTCTATGCAACAGCAACACAAGTGTCAATGGGACACACAGAAAAAAATAGACCACAAGAACAAGATTAGCTCTCAAAAGAGCTGTTGTGGGGTGTTATTTTAGCATTAAGAATCAGCAAGGAGCAAGCTAACAAGCCTACAAGAGCCTAACTAATCTTTCCCTATGAGAGAGTCTGATGCAGCTGTCCCTTCTCTAATTAATGCAGGCACACTAGTGAGTGTAATGGCTGGCGGGGCCTGCCTTTTATAAAGAAGGGTGGGGCTCCAGGAGGGATTGTAGCCTGATTGGTTACAATGTGCCTGCTGACTGTGATGTAGAGGGTCAAAGTTGACCGTAATGGTGCACTATGGGGGCGAACCGAACTTCCGGAAAAGTTTGCCTTAGATGCCGAACACAAACCACCGGAAGTTCGCCGGCGAACCGTTTGGGCCATCTCTACTGACCAGTACTAGTTATTGTTCCTGTTATTGCCTGATGAAGCGGGTTTGATCCTGAGAAGTGTGTTCATTGTGAAGTAAATAAATAAATGTCATTGTTGACTATTATATCAACCAATTCGGTGTCTACTTACTAGGGAGATAAGTCCACCACTGCCTCCTCTTTTAAATGGTTTTTAACGGTTTTATCCTGTTATCGGTGCCTCTATTCCATCCTTGCTACATGTGCTAAAGCAGGATGTGTACAATTATAAATAAATTATTAAACGTTATTATACCTAATTAATATTTTTCTTTTACCAGTGTTGCTCTAAACCCAATATTTATTTTGGACTACAGAAACCTGCCAGGTGCCAAATTAAGAGCATAATATTGCTGATCATGACACATAATGACCTCCCCATCTGCCCAAGTTGAGAGATTCCCCTTGCAGAGTATACAGTGGCTTGCAAAAGTATTCGGCCCCCTTGAAGTTTTCCTCATTTTGTCATATTACTGCCACAAACATGAATCAATTTTATTGGAATTCCACATGAAAGACCAAAACAAAGTGGTGTACATGTGAGAAGTGGAACGAAAATCATACATGATTCCAAACATTTTATACAAATAAATAACTGCAAAGTGGGGTGTGCGTAATTATTCAGCCCCTTTTGGTCTGAGTGCAGTCAGTTGCCTATAGACATTGCCTGATGAGTGCTATTGACTAAAAAGAGTGCACCTGTGTGTAATCTAATGTCAGTACTGTTATAATTTAAGTAGACATGAGTTTTATGTAAAAGGCTTGTCCGCAGAGTATGCCTTTAAAATAAATAGAGTTTCTTGTGATGCAGGCAGAAGCATCTCAGTGTCTGCGTGAATCAGATGATACACGCAGATACCGAGAACATTTTCCTGAAAGAAGGCCACAGGCCTACCCTCAACATGTACACCACAAGAACAATCAACATAGGCCATGTTTACCAAAATACCACATTCCAGTAAGTAAGGGAAAAGTGACATTAAATATTAATCGAGTAGGTGGGTATTATGACACCATGAGGGGGGCTCAGCCAATAGTCTGGTCTGTGGGAGGGCGAAGATGAGGTCACATTTAACTCTTTCCTAGTCGGTATTAAAGAAGCGGACAAGCTGAAAGAGGGCTCTCTGATTCCTGCTCTGCTTCCTACTTCATGCTACCTAGATGCTGACTAGGACCTCTAAGTATTTTCATTCTATATGTAATCTGATATAATGTATGCTGTACATAGGTAGTCTAGATGTAACTTAGAATAGATCTAAGAAGACCTGATTACAGTCACTAGGAAGGTAATCAAGAGCTATAACGCCAAGAACTTAAACATGAAGATTGGCTTGGCTAGGATATGATGAACTGTATCTATCTGTATTTCTGTTTCCTGAATAAATAACGTGAATATTGAAGAAGCCTGAGAAAGTCTATCTCCTGCTTGCTGTGATGAGTCGTGTGTGCAACTCTTGCTGATGAGTTTGTTGGTGCCGGAAAAAAAAGGTGATTAAGAACAGTTTATAACAAGTACAAATACAGCTGCACTGTGACGGCCTCATAGGTTGTCTAAGAGAATATTGGGAGCAACAACAGCATGAAGTCCAAAGAACACACCAGACAGGTCAGGGATAAGGTTATTGAGAAATTTAAAGCAGGCTGAGGCTACAAAAAGATTTCCAAAGCTTTGAACATCCCACGGAGCACTGTTCAAGCGATCATTCAGAAATGGAAGGAGTATGGCTCAACTGTAAACCTACCAAGACAAGGCCGTCCACCTAAACTCACAGGCCGAACAAGGAGAGCGCTGATCAGAAATGCAATAAAGAGGCCCATGGTGACTCAGAGTCAGGACAAGCTGCAGAGATCTACAGCTCAGGTGGGGGAATCTGTCCATAGGACAACTATTAGTTGTGCACTGCACAATGTTGGCCTTCATGGAAGAGTGGCAAGAAGAAAGCCATTGTTAACAGAAAAGCATAAGAAGTCCCGTTTGCAGTTTGCCACAAGCCATGTGGGGGACACAGCAAACGTGTGGAAGAAGGTGCTCTGGTCAGATGAGACCAAAATGGAACTTTTTGGCCAAAATGCAAAACGCTATATGTGGCGGAAAACTAACACTGCACATCACTCTGAACACACCATCCCCACTGTCAAATATGGTGGTGGCAGCATCATGCTCTGAGGGTGCTTCTCTTCAGCAGGGACAGGGAAGCTGGTCAGAGTTGATGGGAAGATGGATGGAGCCAAATACAGGGCAGTCTTGGAAGAAAACCTCTTGGAGACTGCAAAAGACTTGAGACTGGGGCGGAAGTTCACCTTCCAGCAGGACAACGACCCTAAACATAAAGCCAGGGCAACAATGGAATGGTTTAAAACAAAAACATATCCATGTGTTAGAATGGCCCAGCCAAAGTCCAGATCTAAATCCAATTGAGAATCTGTGGCAAGATCTGAAAACTGCTGTTCACAAACGCTGTCCATCTAATCTGACTGAGCTGGAGCTGTTTTGCAAAGAAGAATGGGCAAGGAGTTCAGTCTCTAGATGTGCAAAGCTGGCAGAGACATACCCTAAAAGACTGGCAGCTGTAATTGAAGCAAAAGGTGATTCTACAAAGTATTGACTCAGGGGGCCGAATAATTACGCACACCCCACTTTGCAGTTATTTATTTGTAAAAAATGTTTGGAATCATGTATGATTTTCGGGCCACTTCTCACGTGTACACTACTTTGTGTTGGTCTTTCATGTGGAATTCCAATAAAATTGATTCATGTTTGTAGCAGTAATTTGACAAAATGTGGAAAACTTCCAGGGTGCTGAATACTTTTGCAACCCACTGTATATTGTAAAACGTTGTTGTTGTTTGTTCGGTTTTTTTTTTGTTTTGTTTTTTAGCAAGACTCGGATCATCTACAGTAGCCACTCTATTGATAGAGTTCTCACCTGTCTTTAGCTAAATTGACAACTGTCAAAATGGTCAAAGTGCAGAATAATAAATGCGGCAACATGTAAACCTGGGCTTTAAGAAGGTGTAATGGTTGCCATCATCACTCCACATCCAATTGCCATAACAAAGCATACTGGATCTGAGCCAAATCCAGTGTGTTATTCCTTTCCATTATACTAAGCACGTCCTCTTTTCATTTGCAGCTAGTGCTCCCAAAGCTGATGTTAAAATCATCTTCTCCGGTTGTGAGCGGCTCAGACAGCTATTTTCCAGCTAAAGCGTTCTGGGCACTAAATGATTCTGCAGCAGTAAATTAGTGTTCATCATACTTCATGTCTGCTGTATCCCTACATATCAAAGGTTAATGTCTGCAGCAAGATAAATATATATGACAGTATACACAAGGCCTTTTGCCCGGTTGGATGCAACAACACTGTAGCTCTTTTTAATGACTACTGGAGCAAGGCAGACATAGCATGACTCTAGCAGCTGACCCCATTTTTAACAAAGGATATGCTAATTTTTGGTTTATTTACTCCTTTTATTGCGCTATTTGTTTAGCTCTGCCAGGTTCATGTTGTGATTTGTTGTTATTAAATCACCACCCTGTTAAAATAACTAAGGATTGCTAATAAGGATTTTCTCCACAGGAGCTCTTATAGATGTCTTCTGGTGCCACAGAGGAAGCAGCGACTTTTAGTTTGCTGTTCTTTATAATCAGGGAAAATATACTTGGAATGAAGAGATTCTCTGAAGCAGACACAAATAGAAACAATTAAAGGTGCAGTATTTATTCTTGCAGGGTATACCCATCTTCTGTAAAAAGAGAAAACACACATTTTATATATACAGTATATGTCATGGTTTGTTGTCAGTATATTACCACAAGCACTGACCAGTGAAATGTCACATGTGTGAGATATCGGTTATACTATCAACCAACCACCACCGGTCAATGTATTCCGAATGCTCCTATCCCAAAATTCCTGTCTAGTTGTAACATGTTTAAAGACCAAACTGAGAGGAACATGGAGGCTGCTATCGTCATTTCATTACAAATAAAAAAAATTTCATTTGATTTCTTGACAGGCTGATATTGATAATATGTGAGTTTCAAATGTGATATGAGCATTAAGCCACTGGAGTCAGCAGGAGAGAAACTATAAATCATGGGACCCACTAGGGGTGCTCGGAAAATTCTGCGGAATTATTAATTCCGTGATTCCGGACGGAATTGGATTAATTTCCGATTCCGGTAGTCGAAACGGAATTCCTATACCTCTCAAACGGAATTCCGCGGAAATTTTATAATTCCGGCGGAATTTTCCGCAAAATCTCTCTCTCCTCCTCCTCCATCCATCCATCATATCATCCAGTACAGAATTGCAGATTTTCAAAACAGCTTATATACCATAGCTGGGATTTGAACCCAGGACTCAGTGTGTAGTAGGTATCTGTCTTAACCTCTAGACCATAAACCACACTACATGCTAAAACTGGCCTAGCATAAAGCATACTACCATTATGATCAATTCGATAGTAAAAGTAGCATGATTAAGGATTTGTACTTTTTGAAAAGCATGCTTATATACCATAGCTGGGATTTGAACCCAGGACTCAGTGTGTAGTAGGTATCTGTCTTACCCTCTAGACCATGAACCACACTACATGCTAAAGCTGGCCTAGCATAAAGCATACTACCATTATGATCAATTCGATAGTAAGAGTAGCATGATTAAGCATTTGTACTTTTTGAAAAGCATGCTTATATACCATAGCTGGGATTTGAACCCAGGACTCAGTGTGTAGTAGGTATCTGTCTTACCCTCTAGACCATGAACCACACTACATGCTAAAGCTGGCCTAGCATAAAGCATACTACCATTATGATCAATTCGATAGTAAAAGTAGCATGATTAAGGATTTGTACTTTTTGAAAAGCATGCTTATATACCATAGCTGGGATTTGAACCCAGGACTCAGTGTGTAGTAGGTATCTGTCTTACCATCTAGACCATGAACCACACTACATGGTAGTAGGTATCCGTCTTACCCACTAGACCATCAACCATACTCAGGGCCAGGCTGAGGCAGAGGCTGGAGAGGCTCCAGCCTCGGGGCGCAGTGTAGGAGGGGGTGCACAATTCATTCAGCTGTCATTCCCAATTGTGTTTGAAGCAGAAAGAAATAAGAAAAGGTGATACATGGCAGCGACTGCAAGCCAGATAAGTAGAGATTAAGGTGTTGGGGGGGTTGGGGGCCCTGGGGCACCTCTTAGTGTAATAGCAATCAGTGTGTGACGGCTGGGGTGGGAGGGATGGGGGGGGGCGCACTTTGCTGTCTCAGCCTTGGGTGCTGAAGGACCTTGTCCCACCTCTGACCACACTACATGCTAAAGCTGGCCTAGCATGTACCATACTATCATTATGATCAATTCAATAGAAACTTTTTCTATTGAATTGATGCTACTGTGTAGCATGTAGTGTGGTTGACGGAGGAGGAGGAGGAGGAGAGAGAGAGAGAGATTTTAAAATTTTTCCGACGGAATTGGTCTGGAATATAACCGGAATTAAAAGGAAGCGGAATTTGGGATCGGTGGTATGCGGAATTACCGCGGAACGGAAAAATTGCAATTCCGAGCATCCCTAGGACCCACCAATAAAACTTTAAGGGGCCCCCCAATATTAACACCCTTTCCCTTGTCAACCCCGTCTGACCCTCACAGCCTGGGGGCCAATCTCACAAGAGTCATAAAACAAGTGTGGACATCATAATCTTCACATCCATAACAAGTGAAGCCGCAAAAACTCCAGATCTGAAGGATGGACCCATGTATTGGATGGAATGAATTAGTAGTTGGGGCCACCTCATAGTTCTGGCCACACTGAGGTCGCAGGGGCTGCTCCCCTGTACTTACGCCCCTAAGAGTCGATCTAACAGAATAATTGAACAAAATGAAAAAATTGGTACCATCGGCACCATTAGGCCTATATGACAAGACAAGACAAAGAACATTTATATTGCGCTTTTCTCCTTGCGGACTCAAAGCGCCAGAGCAGAGCAGCAGCCACTAGGGCGCGCTCTATTGGCAGTAGCAGTGTAAGGGAGACTTGCCAAAGGTCTCCTACTGAATTAGTGCTGGCTTACTGAACAGGCAGAGCCGAGATTCGAACCCTGGTCTCCTGTGTCAGAGGCAGAGCCCTTAACCATTACACCATCAGCCAGCTGCAATACCCTTTTTCACCTGAGTTTTCTCCTAGGTGATATTTTCACACCTTGTAAATACAATGGATTTTAAATCACCAGCAAGCAAGAAACTACTCAAAACAATTTTGATAGTAGTTTTTCAACTACTTGTTGGTACCTTTTCAGTTGCAAAATGCGAAACAGTTCATTTAAATACAAGATAAAAAATTATCTCCTATGAGATAACTCAGGAGAAAAGGGCCTGACGCAAGTCAGGAAGTGAACTCTTTGAAAATAATAAATACAATGAAATTATTCTCAAAAACACAAATGCAATCGACCACCTAAAGCAGTTTTGTAAACGTTTATCGCTCTTCCTATACGTCCATTATAGTAAAAACGCCCCAAAAATGGTACCGGCACAAACCGGCTGATGTGAACCTTCTCATAGAGATTCATTGCGCAAGCGTTTTGTGGGCGATTTTAAAAATCACCTAGGCTTGCAAAAAGGCCGAAACGCCCCTAGTGTGAATGAGCCCTAAGGGTGCCTTTACACTGATCCCTGCATTTTTAGGGCTATTTTCTGCACTTTTTTCATGTTTGCGATTCTGCTTTGTTCGTTTGTGTCTTTTATGTGAACTATTTTTCACATTCAATTTTGCCATGCTTATCAATGAAGTTAATTTACATGAATTTGTATGTAATTAACTGAACGATTGTATGCAAATGTTTGCATTCGGATTTCATAAACTCCTATTTCCATTGTCTTGCAATGTATGCGATTCATATGTCCATTCCGGAAAAAAGCATACATATAGGCTTTTTCTTTTCTTTTTTTTTTTCTGAAGAAATTTTGGATTTGAAAATTTGCATTAAAATTCACAGCAAATGCAATGCCATTGACTTGTACTGCAACAATAAAGGAAAGAAAGACTGGCACTAGTTGTGAGTAGGGAGGTCATGGGTTAACCCGGATTGTGTACTTCATCTTGCAACGTGCTCCCGAGAACAAACAATAAACGATAAATATGTAGAGAGAAGCGAGGCACTGATGCAATGAAAAGTGTATCTTTAATCCACGGTTGCAGCACGCTAAGCGAAACAGCTGTCAGGCATCCCCTCACCCCCACTGTACACCCCGCTGTGTCTGCAACCGTGGATTAAAGGTACACTTTCTATTGCATCAGTGCCTCGCTTCTCTCTACATATTTGCCATTGACTTGTACAAATGTAATGCCATTGACGTTAATTCAAAAAAAAAATGCAATTCGCATACTAATTTGGTCATGTGTGAAGGGGGCCTTAGGGCTTATTTTCCTGTGTATTATAAATCTGAACACAGTTTGCAGGAATACTGACACAGAGACCAAAGTCTTTATTGCAAACCAAATTGTGCATACAAAAACAACAATGCAAATTAAATGTAACCATATGCACAGCATGATATATACAGATAATCACGAACAAACCAGGACATGCATTATACACACATACAACCAAATACCCTGACTAACTAACTATTTACAAGGCAATATGCAGGATATATATAAAAATATATGCAACATACAAATCCTACCTAATAAGAGGCAAGTGTCCCTGCAAAACACTGTCCCTGTGTCCCTGGGTCCGTGCTTTTTGTCACTGCGCATGTGCGCAGCACGGACCATTGGGACAGGAGGACAGGGCCAGTCAGGCGGGGCGGGCGGGTGTGCATTCAAGCGTGCGGCGGGTGCGTGCGAGCGGCGGACGGGTGCGCGCGTATGCGCACTAACATGTGGTAGCGAGAGACAGACCTAGAGCCCGTATTTAAACAAGCTAAGGTATATATATATATATATATATATATATATATATATATATATATATATATATATAAAATCAGCATGGTATCAAAGAAGCAGGCAATAGATTCAAGGTAGAATACCAAGGTTAGGCAACAGATTAGCAGATGTAAGCAAGGTATAAAAGGAACAGACAAGTACCAGATTCAGAACAGGCTGACAAGTTCGGCAACAGGTAAGCAGGAACAAGATCAAGGAACAGGTTACATGTATCAAGGAACAGGTACAGGAATGTCCAGATAACTCAGGCCTGGAAGTAGTGTTGGGCGAACATCTAGATGTTCGGGTTCGGGCCGAACAGGCCGAACATGGCCGCGATGTTCGGGTGTTCGACCCGAACTCCGAACATAATGGAAGTCAATGGGGACCCGAACTTTTGTGGTTTGTAAAGCCTCCTTACATGCTACATACCCCAAATTTACAGGGTATGTGCACCTTGGGAGTGGGTACAAGAGGAAAAAATTTTTTAGCAAAAAGAGCTTATAGTTTTTGAGAAAATCGATTTTAAAGTTTCAAAGGGAAAACTGTCTTTTAAATGCGGGAAATGTCTGTTTTCTTTGCACAGGTAACATGCTTTTTGTCGGCATGCAGTCATAAATGTAATACATATAAGAGGTTCCAGGAAAAGGGACCGGTAATGCTAACCCAGCAGCAGCACACGTGATGGAACAGGAGGAGGCGCAGGAGGAGAAGGCCACGCTTTGTGAGACACAACAACCCAGGCCTTGCATGAGGACAAAAAGCGTGCGGATAGCATGCTTTGTACCGCCATGTAGTCATAAATGTAATAAAGATAAGAGGTTCCATAAACAGGGACCGGCAACGGTAACCCAGCAGCAGCAGCAGCAGCAGCAGCACACGTGATGGAACAGGAGGAGGCGCAGGAGGAGAAGGCCACGCTTTGTGAGACACAACAACCCAGGCCTTGCATGAGGACAAAAAGCGTGCGGATATAGCAGCAATGCTTTTTGCCGCCATGCAGTCATAAATGTAATACAGATGAGAGGTTCAATAAACAGGGACCGGAAACGCTAAACCATCCCAGATGTTCATCGGTCATGTTACTTGGTTGGGGTCCAGGAGTGTTGCGTAGTCGTTTCCAATCCAGGATTGATTCATTTTAATTTGAGTCAGACGGTCTGCATTTTCTGTGGAGAGGCGGATACGCCGATCTGTGATGATGCCTCCGGCAGCACTGAAACAGCGTTCCGACATAACGCTGGCTGCCGGGCAAGCCAGCACCTCTATTGCGTACATTGCCAGTTCGTGCCAGGTGTCTAGCTTCATGCCCGGTTTCAGGTCCAGCGGTGCCAGCCACAAATCCGTCTGTTCCTTTATTCCCCTCCAAATTTCCTCCCCTGTGTGCTGCTTATCCCCAAGGCAGATCAGCTTCAGCAACGCTTGCTGACGCATGCCAACAGCTGTGCTGCACTGCTTCCACGATCCTACTGCTGCTGGTGCTGGGTTAGCATTTCCGGATGAGGTACAGCTTTGAGATGCGTTGGAGGAGAAGGAGTCAGAGAGGTAGGTGCTGCTGTTGTTATCCAGCTGTTAGCAGGTGAGGAATCGCTGCCAGGCTCCACAAGGTTCACCCAGTGCGCGGTAAGGGAGATGTATCGACCCTGGCCGAACGCACTCGTCCAGGTGTCAGTGGTGAGGTGAACCTTGCAGGCAACGGCATTCTTCAAGCTTCGGGTTATTTAGCTGACCACGTGCTCATGCAACTCAGGCACTGCAGAGCGCGCAAAGTGGTAGCGGCTGGGAACCACGTAACGTGGGATGGCCACTGACATCATGCCCTTGAAGCTGTTTGTCTCCACCACTCGATATGGCAGCATTTCGCAGGCCAGAAGCTTGGCTATGCTGGCTGGCTGTTACTGCCACGGCCCGGGGGTCATTTGCTGGCAATTTCCTCTTGTGCTCAAACATCTCAGAGACAGACAACTCAACCGTAGCGCTGCACACCGAAGGGCTGTTGGTTGTTGTGTTTGATGAACACTGGGAGACCTCAAGAGCACTAGTCCGGAAAGTGACAGTGTCAGCATCGTCTGATGTTTGTGAATGTTGTGAACCACGCAATGGCTGGGCTACTGCTGCTGCTGAGGCGGGTCTGGTGGTGAGTCTGGTGAACCCAAGGGAGGCAGTGTTGCTGGTGGTACCCTGTCCTGCCGCGTTTGCCCACAGAGTGGGATGTTTGGATAGAATGTGGCGGCTCATGCTGGTGGTGGAGAGGTTGTTAATACTTTTCCCCCTGCTCAGGCGGGTCTTGCACACCTTGCAAATCGCCATGGTAACATCCTCAGTGCAGTCTTCAAAGAAAGCCCAGACTTTAACTGGCTGAGGACTCGGACCTCGTGCGTGATGTGCTGGTGCTGCTTAACCCACTGCTGGACGCTTGAGAGGTCATCCAAGTAATTATCTGGTCCTGTTCTTTTGGATCTGTGAGGGTTGTTGTCCTGGACAACATGGGCAGTATTGAGTGGGTTTTCTTGGGTGCTCCCCTGTGGCCTGTACGTGAACCGTCAGGGGAAACACCTCTTCCCTTGCCCCTCCCTCTTTCACCGGATTTCTTCCTCATTTCACTTATCCTTAAAGTACACGCTGACTGGCAGCAGTACAGTGGCAGTACAGAAATGCTATACAGTGGTGGGTGAGCGGTGTACCACTATTGTCAGCAGTGACACAGAGCACAATGCTATACAGTGGCGGGTGAGCGGTGTACTACTGTTCCCAGCAGACACAGAGTGGAAGTAAACACAATGCTATATAGTGTGGCTAAGCCGTGTACACAGAGTGGCATTAAACACAATGCTATATAGTCTGCTATATAGTCACCCCGAACAGGGTGATGTTCTGCAGAACCCGAACAGTGGCAAACACTGTTCGCCCAACACTACTGGGAGGGAACGCAGATTTTAGTACCTAAACACACGATACAACATGTTTTCCGGGGTCGGACTCTGAGGCACATACAGATGGTCCCGATCATCATCCTCATCATACAACTCTTCTCCTGAGTCTGACCCACCCACCACCTCTGCCACCCCAACATCCCCAGACACAGACCCCTCATCGTCCTCAACATTAACTTGGGATGCTGGCCTGAGCCAGACCTCCTCCTCCACATCAGGCCCCATCATCTCCTCAATGGCAGCCCTCATTAATCGCTCTGGCGACGGACTGATGGACACAACGTTCTCCTCCGGGGAGGGCTGCTGCTGACCACTGGCTGCTGGGGTGGATGTTATTATAGCTTGCGTGGGGCGTTGGCTGTTGCTGTTGTTGGGAGTGCTGCTCACAGCGGAGGTCTCTGGGGAACTCATGTTGAGCTCATATAGTGGTTGACGGTGAGTGGAGTATTACTGATCCCAGCAATATACACACTGACTGGCAGAGTACGCAATGCTATATAGTGTGGCTGAGCGGTGTACACAGAGTGGCAGTAAACACAATGCTATATAGTCTGGCTGAGCGAGCGGTGTACTACTGTTCCCAGCAGAATCAGAGTGGCAGTAAACAATGGTATATAGTCTGGCTGAGCGGTGTACACAGAGTGTCAGTAAACAATGGTATATAGTCTGGCTGAGCGAGCGGTGTACTACTGTTCCCAGCAGAATCAGAGTGGCAGTAAACAATGGTATATAGTCTGGCTGAGCGGTGTACACAGAGTGTCAGTAAACAATGGTATATAGTCTGGCTGAGCGGTGTACACACAATGCTATATAGTCTGCTATATAGTGTCAGTAAACAATGGTATATAGTCTGGCTGAGCGAGCGGTGTACTACTGTTCCCAGCAGAATCAGAGTGGCAGTAAACAATGGTATATAGTCTGGCTGAGCGGTGTACACAGAGTGTCAGTAAACAATGGTATATAGTCTGGCTGAGCGAGCGGTGTACTACTGTTCCCAGCAGAATCAGAGTGGCAGTAAACAATGGTATATAGTCTGGCTGAGCGGTGTACACAGAGTGTCAGTAAACAATGGTATATAGTCTGGCTGAGCGGTGTACACAGAGTGTCAGTAAACAATGGTATATAGTCTGGCTGAGCGGTGTACACAGAGTGGCAGTAAACACAATGCTATATACTCTGGCTGAGCGAGCGGTGTACTACTGTTCCCAGCAGACACAGAACAGTAAACAGAATGCTATATAGTGTGGCTGAGCGAGCGGTGTACCACTATTCCCAGCAGACACAGAACAGTAAACAGAATGCTATATAGTGTGGCTGAGCGAGCGGTGTACCACTATTCCCAGCAGACACAGAACAGTAAACAGAATGCTATATAGTGTGGCTGAGCGAGCGGTGTACCACTATTCCCAGCAGACACAGAACAGTGAACAGAATGCTATATAGTGTGGCTGAGCGAGCGGTGTACCACTATTCCCAGCAGACACAGAACAGTGAACAGAATGCTATATAGTGTGGCTGAGCGAGCGGTGTACCACTATTCCCAGCAGACACAGAACAGTGAACAGAATGCTATATAGTGTGGATGAGCGAGCGGTGTACCACTATTCCCAGCAGACACAGAACAGTAAACAGAATGCTATATAGTGTGGCTGAGCGAGCGGTGTACCACTATTCCCAGCAGACACAGAACAGTGAACAGAATGCTATATAGTGTGGCTGAGCGAGCGGTGTACCACTATTCCCAGCAGACACAGAACAGTGAACAGAATGCTATATAGTGTGGCTGAGCGAGCGGTGTACCACTATTCCCAGCAGACACAGAACAGTAAACAGAATGCTATATAGTGTGGCTGAGCGAGCGGTGTACCACTATTCCCAGCAGACACAGAACAGTAAACAGAATGCTATATAGTGTGGCTGAGCGAGCGGTGTACCACTATTCCAAGCAGACACAGAACAGTGAACAGAATGCTATATAGTGTGGCTGAGCGAGCGGTGTACCACTATTCCCAGCAGACACAGAGTGGCAGTAAACAGAATGCTATATAGTGTGGCTGAGCGAGGTACACAGAGTGGCAGTAAACAGAATGCTATATAGTGTGGCTGAGCAAGCGGTGTACTACTATTCCCAGCAGACACAGAGTGGCAGTAAACAGAATGCTATATAGTGTGGCTGAGCGAGGTACACAGAGTGGCAGTAAACAGAATGCTATATAGTGTGGCTGAGCAAGCGGTGTACTACTGTTCCCAGCAGTGACACAATGACAGGGGGGACCCTGGCTAGCGTGGCTGGAGCGCGAACTACCCTGCCTGCCTACCCAAAGCTAAACCCACAGACAAATGGCGGAGATATGACGTGGTTCGGGTATTTATTTACCCGAACCACGTGACAGTTCGGCCAATCAGAGCGCGTTCGGGTCCGAACCACGTGACCCGTTCGGCCAATCACAGCGCTAGCCGAACGTTCGGGGAACGTTCGGCCATGCGCTCTTAGTTCGGCCATATGGCCGAACGGTTTGGCCGAGCACCGTCAGGTGTTCGGCCGAACTCGAACATCACCCGAACAGGGTGATGTTCTGCAGAACCCGAACAGTGGCGAACACTGTTCGCCCAACACTACCTGGAAGCAACAAAGTTTGGTTCACTAGCAGGAGGAAGAGGTGCTGCGTAATATGTTGGCGCAATAAATAAATAATAAATAAATAAGAGGCAGTTCTTAAAGAGGAGCTGTTAGGTACAAAAAACAAATATATCAGTAGCTAAATACTGGCTGTACTTACATTACATATGCATTTCACTGTCCACGTTTGGATTTCACAGAATTTTTATTTAGTATATGCAGAGAATGATGCTCCTGACAGCTCATGGCAGGTTCCATGTTTGTCTGTCTTGTCTGAAGCCAATTGTGATGTCATATCCTCCCTTACCCTGCTTCCTGATTAATTATACATTAGCCCTCCCAAGTCCCAGCCCTCAGACACTCCTACCAGTCTCTGGTCTTATGCTCGGTACACAAGATGCGTTTTCCCGCTCGATCCGCGGGTCAATCGGGATCGATTCTATTATTTCCAACATGTTAATTATGCCAAATCGATGGCAGAAACGATCGAAATCCGAATCGAGCATGTTGGAAATAATCTAATCGACCCGCGGATCGAGCGGGGAAAACGCATCGTGTGTATTAGGCACTCAGCGGGGAGCGATCATGTCTGGGTTGCGTGCGATCTCACTGTCAGTTGGGGTGGGGGGAGCTGTGCGAGCGATTGCGTTGTCAGTCACGGGGGTTGCGGATGATTGCGATGTCATTCAATTTGCGGGCAGTTGCGATGTCGGTCGTTTTGTGGGCGATTGCGATATCGGTCGTTTTGCTTGCAATTGCGATGTCGGTCATTTTGCTTGCGATGTCGGTCGTTTTGCTTGCAATTGCGATGTCGGTCGTTTTGCAGCCGATTGCGATGTCAGTCGTTTTGCGGGCGATTGCGATGTTGGTCGCTTTGCTTGCGATCGCGATGTCGGTCGTTTTGCTTGCGATGTCGGTCGTTTTGTGGGCGATTGCGAAGTCAGTCGTTTTGCTTACAATTGCGATGTCGGTCGTTTTGCTTGCGATTGCGAGGTCGGTCGTTTTGCTTGTGATTGCGAGGTCGGTCGTTTTGCTTGCAATTGCGATGTCAGTCGTTTTGCTTGCGATGTCAGTCGTTTTGCGAGCGATTGCGATTTCGGTCGTTTTGCTTGCGATGTCGGTCGTTTTGCTTGCGATTGCAATGTCGGTCGTTTTGCTTGCGATTGCGATGTCGGTCGTTTTGCTTGCGATGTCGGTCGTCTTGCAAGCGATTGCGAAGTCAGTCGTTTTGCTTGCGATTGCGATGTCAGTCGTTTTGCTTGCGATGTCAGTCGTTTTGCGAGCGATTGCGATGTTGGTCGTTTTGCTTGCGATGTCGGTCGTTTTGTTTGCGATTGAAAAGTCAGTCGTTTTGCGGCCGATTGCAAAGTCAGTCGTTTTGCTTGCGATTGCGATGTCGGTTGTTTTGCTTGTGATGTCGGTCGTTTTGCGAGCGATTGCGAAGTCAGTCATTTTGCGAGCGATTGCGAAGTCAGTCGTTTTGCTTGCGATTGCGATGTCAGTCGTTTTGCTTGCGATGTCAGTCGTTTTGCGAGCGATTGCGATGTCGGTCGTTTTGCTTGCTATGTCGGTCGTTTTGCTTGCGATTGCAATGTTGATCGTTTTGTTTGCGATTGAAAAGTCAGTCGTTTTGCGGCCGATTGCAAAGTCATTCATTTTGCTTGCGATTGCGATGTCGGGCGTTTTGCTTGCATTGTCGGTCGTTTTGCTTGCGATTGGAATGTCGGTCGTTTTGCTTGCGATTGCGATGTTGGTCGGTTTGCGTGCGCTCGCGATGTCGGTCGGGTGTCACTCGTGGCGGGGAGTGGGCTCCCGACGATAGCGGATGTCACTCATTTTGTTTGCGATTGAAAAGTCAGTCGTTTTGCGAGCGATTGCGATGTCAGTCGTTTTGCTTGCTATTGCAATGTCGGTCGTTTTGCTTGCGATTGCGATGTCGGTCGTTTTGCTTGCGATGTCGGTCCTTTGCTTGCGATTGCAATGTTGGTCGTTTTGCTTGCGATTGCAATGTCGGTTGTTTTGTGAGCGATTGCGAGGTCAGTCGTTTTGCTTGCGATTGCAATGTCGGTCGTTTTGCTTGTGATGTCGGTCGTTTTGCTTGCAATTGCGATGTCGGTCGTTTTGCGGCCGATTGCAATGTCAGTCGTTTTGCGGGCGATTTGCGTGGTCGGTCGTTTTGCTTGCAATTGCGATGTCGGTCGTTTTGTGGCCGATTGCGATGTCAGTCATTTTGCGGGCGATTGCGTGGTCTGTCATTTTGCTTGCAATTGCGATGTCGGTCATTTTGCTTGCAATTGCGATGTCGGTCGTTTTGCTTGCGATGTCAGTCGTTTTGCTTGCGATGTCGGTCATTTTGCGTTTTGTGGCCGATTGCGATGTCAGTCATTTTGCGGGCGATTGCGTGGTCTGTCGTTTTGCTTGCAATTGCGATGTCGGTCATTTTGCTTGCAATTGCGATGTCGGTCGTTTTGCTTGCGAAGTCAGTTGTTTTGCTTGCGATTGCGATGTCAGTTGTTTTGCTTGCGATGTCGGTCGTTTTGCTTGCGATTGCAATGTTGGTCGTTTTGTTTACGATTGAAAAGTCAGTCGTTTTGCGGCCGATTGCAAAGTCAGTCGTTTTGCTTGCGATTGCGATGTCGGTCGTTTTGCTTGCGATGTCGGTCATTTTGCGAGTGATTGCAAAGTCAGTCGTTTTGCGAGCGATTGCGAAGTCAGTCGTTTTGCTTGCGAGGTCAGTCGTTTTGCGAGCGATTGCGATGTCGGTCGTTTTGCTTGCTATGTCGGTCGTTTTGCTTGCGATTGCGATATCGGGCGTTTTGTTTGCGATTGTCGGTCGTTTTGCTTGCGATTGGAATGACGGTCGTTTTGCTTGCGATTGCGATGTTGGTCGGTTTTGTGTGCGCTCGCGATGTCGGTCGGTTGTCACTCGTGGCGGGGAGTGGGCTCCCGACGGTAGCGGATGACACTCACAGGGGGGATGCCAATCGCGGGTGTCACTCGCGGGGGGGGGTTGGAGTGCTGATCGCTGGTGACACTCGCGGGGGGAGCCGATCGTGGGTGTCACTCGCGCGGGGGGGGGGGGGGTGTTTGCTGATCGCGGGTGTCACTCGCGGGGGGGGGGCTGTTTGCCGATCGCGGGTGTCACTTGCGGGGGGGTGTGGTTGCCGATCGCGGGTGTCACTCGTGGGGGGTGGGGGGGGTTGTTGCCACAGGCAGCCTGCAGCTGTCACTCGGGGTCTGCAGCTGTCACTCGGGGAAGGAGAGAGGGACCAGCCAATGAGGCTGCAGCAGGGCTGGATAGGGAAATGAAGGGGTGGTGCAGGGAGGGCAGTAGAGAGGAAGTAAGACCTTCCCATACTGCTTTGCGGGCTGACTGCGGTCTTTTCAGTCTGATGCGGCCTCCTAAACAGCCTGGAGATAAGGAAGGCTGCTATTCAGCCCACAATAAAGTAAGAGAGTTTTTTTACTTCAGTATTGATATTTGGCTTCCTTCCACACTGTTTAACACAGGGGAACATAGATAAAAATTACTTGTTTTTGCCTGACAGTTACTCTTTAACTATTTGACATTCCTGGACGTGAAACTCACGTCCAGGAAGCCATGTGCGCTCCTGCGCGTTCCCACGGCCGATCGCGCGCGTGCACGCGTGCTCCCGGCCCGCGGTTTGTTAGCCAGCGAATCAGTGAATCGGGCAACGGTGCCCGATCACTGATTCCTCTCCCCCGCAGAAAAAGCGACAGCTTCTCTCGGAAGCCTAGCTTTTTCTGCTTCCTATTTCCCCTACGTCGCTCTAAGCGTACGTGTTATGCTTAGAGTGACGTCACTGTAAACAAACTCATGGCTGCCATCTTGTGGCCAGAAAGTAAACTACAGCTAAATGTTAAATAAAAATACACATATTTACTAAAAAAAAATACAATTTAAATCCCACCCTTCCAAAAATACCCACATAAAATGTTTAATTGAAAAAAAACAAAACATTACAATTAAAAAAAAAAAAAACACAAATATTTACCTAAGGGTCTAAACTTTTTAAATATCTATGTAAAGATGAAATATTTCAATTTTTTTTATTATAAGCTTGTAAATAGTGATGAATGCAAAACGGAAAAAATGCACTTTTATTTCCAAATAAAATATTGTCGCCATACATTATGATAAGGACATAATTTAAACGGTGTAATAACCGGGACAAATGGGCATATTCAATACGTGAGTTTTAAGTATGGAGGCATGTTTTATTTTAAAACTATAATTGCCAAAAAGTGAGAAATAACGATTTTTTGCCGTTTTTTTCTATTTCTTCCTTTTAAAATGCATTTACAGTAAAGTGGCTCTTAGTAAAATGTACCCCCCCAAAGAAAGCCTAATTGGTGGCGGAAAAAACAAGATATAGATCAGTTCATTGTGATAAGTAGTAATAAAGTTATAGGCTAATGAATGGGAGGTGAACATTGCTCGGATGCATAAAGTGAAAAACGACTGAATGCGAACTGGTTAAAGACCTGAAGATACCATTAAAAAAAAAAAGCGTTTCACTTACCTGAGACTTGTGGCAGCCCCCTGCAGCCGCCCTGTGCCCGCGCATACCTGGACCAATCCTCCGGTCTCCAGTGGCGGCTCATTTTCTCTTTCGCAGGTCCCTGTCCACTGCGCCTGAGTGTCCCTGGCCACGCATGTTCTCGTTCTCACTCCCATTGCCCAGAGCATCCTGCGCAAGCACAAAAGAGATTCTCTCATATTACGCCTGCACAGGACGCTCCCAATGACAGGAGCACAAAGGAGGACGTGTAGGTGCATTGGACATCGACTTCTGAGTCGGTGAATGAGAAAGTGAGCAGTGGTGGGGGACCCGAGGATCATTCCAGGACGGCTCCAGGGGCCTGGCAGAAACCGCAGGTAAGTGAATCTCTCTTTTTTTTAAGAGTTTCTTCAGGTCCATTTTAATTAGTCCATGTAGTCAGTAACAGGAAGCAGCTGGTAGTGTGCTTTTGCAAAAAGTGCCCCTGAACCACCCACAGGCCAGAATAGGAACTGCAAGTCCTTCTTACAATCAATGAAAGACCTGCTGGTGGATGGTGGAAGTCCAGGGTTGCCAAGATCAGGATACAGCCATCAGCTGTTTGACAGTGAAAGTCCAGGGTAGTTCAACTCAATACTACTACCACCAGCAGGCAGGAAATGACAGTACATAATTCTTAACAGTATGACTCTGAGAAACTACCCCCTGCTGGAGATAGCTTGTGTCTCTAGGGGTATGACAGAATGACTGAAGATTCTGGTCAACTATGTAGAACAAATGTCCCAGTGGTCTGCTGTCAAGAGAAAGAATCAGCAGAATCAACAGAAAGACAGTCAAGAGAAAGAATCAAAGCTGAGTTGCAAAGGTACAGTTTGTTCGGGTCAGCCAAGCGACGCACATTTAATCTTTTATAGCTACAAACACTTTATGGATCATTTCTGTCAGGTGCCATACTATCTAACTTTAATCTTTGCTAATCCACACATTACAAATCACACACACATTAAATACAGTATACACAGCACACAGAGAGTTTACTATGCAGGAAAGGTGTTTAAACTATCGGTGCAGAAAGATGTCATTAAAGGACTTACAAGCCGATTTGTTTTAAAAAAATTAAGTACCTGTGCCTATTTTGACTTTCCGAGACTGTGCAGTCCATATAGATGCGAGTGTGGCTGCACAGCTCTAGGGCCTCCCCCGATCCACGCACAGAAGACAGCTTGTAGCGAGGACGGGGCAGGAGGAGCCCTAGAACTGGGCAGAAACACTTGCATCTATGCAGACTGCGCAGCCGTGGCAGGCTCCGGTGGCCATGTTACTGGTGGAAAGATAGCCCGACCTGGTCGGTGGGGTCGGCGGTAGCCGACGGGGGGGGGGGGGGGCAATAACAGTGAGGGGACCCGGCGGAAGTAAACAGAGGGCGCGGATGGTGTCCTCTGTGGAGTCAAACTAGGCATGGTGGATGGTTTCCCACGCCCACCTTGTGCTTCCGGTGATCGAGAAGCACAAGGAGAAAAAAATAAACTCAATGTAATAGTAAAGCTACATCTACATATTTTTTACATTACAATTTACACATATGATAACATTAAAAATTAACTGTTTATTTCCTTCACCAAAATATTACCCAAATAAAATTTTTAATGGAAAAAAAATTACAATTAAAAAAAATAAAACATAAATAGTTACCTAAGGGTGTGAACTTTTTAAATATGCATTTGAAGGGGGTATACTACGAACATTTTTTAAATTATAAGCTTGTAAATAGTGATGGATGCAAAACGGAAAAAATGCACCTTTATTTCCAAATAAAATATTGGCGCCATACATTGTGATAGGGACAAAATTTAAATGGTGTCATAACCGAGACAAACGGGCAAATAAAATACATAGGTTTTAATTATGGTAGCCTGGATTATTTTAAAGCTGTAATGGACGAAAACTGAGAAATAATGAATTTTTTCAATTTTTTTTCTTATTAATCCTGTTAAAATGCATTTATAAAAAAAAATAATTCTTAGCAAAATGTACCACCCAAAGAAAGCCTAATTAGTGGTGGAAAAAAACAAGATATAGATCAATAAAGTAGTGATAAAGTTATTAGCAAATGAATGGGAGGTGAAAATTGCTCTGATGCATAAGGTGAAAAATCCCCGCGGGCTGAAATGGTTAAACTGTAATATCAGCCACTTGAGCCATAAGGAAACATGGACATTTACTTGCACATTCAGTTGTAACTGACAGCTGCTGATACTGTATATAACTGACAGCAATTGGTATATTTCAGTTCTGACAAAATATTGTCAGAACTGGAAAGGATCACTGTAAGAAGAAAATGGTGAGCTTCTGAGAGGGACTGAAAGTGAGGTAAGTATGTAATATTAATTTGCAGCTACATCATGTGTTTATTTTAAATCATTTTACTTGCTTCAAGTTCCCTTTAAGTTCTCTGTGGCATTAACCCTCATTCTTAAAGGGAACCTGAACTGAGTAAAAATATTTAAAATAAACACATGAGGTAACTTCAAATGAACATTACATAGTTACCTTGTCATCATTTCCATTCAGTAGCTCACCATTTTCTTCTAACAACGATTCCTTATATTTCTGACAAGATTTTGTCAGAACTGAAATATATCAGTTGCTGTCAGTTATAGCTGAGAGGACAACTGATGTGCCAGGTAATGTCCATGTCTCCCTATGGCTCAAGTGGCCGATGTTACAGTTTAACAGTGTGCTGACCAAAAAACTGTTATGAGGTCATGGCCATTTTCAAAATGGAGGACAGAGAATTCCCTTGATCACAGTGGACAAACAGGATGCAGAGGAGGAGAAAGAGATTGAGGAGTAGACTTCACAAGAGGTAAGTATGACTTGTGTATGCTTATTTTGACTTTTAATTTTCAGTTTAGGTTTTCTTTTTCTTCTTAAAGTATGACTTTTTAACTGGGCTCTGGGAAGCAAAAGGTTAGACGTTCTTACCTTCATAAATGTATGTATATATCCTTTAAATACTATTTGTCTGCCTAGAAAGGCTTGCAATTATCTACTGCTTGTGTAATGTGTTCAGCAGCCTATTTACTATCTAGCCTTATGGGTGGAGCAGCACTTTATTCCATGCACACACAGTAGTTCCACCTCCGCTGCAAACCTCTACTAGCTCCTTTTTATTATCTTTAAACATTTATTTGTAAAAGCGTCCATCCCTAAAATGGACCAGTCCATATCCTCAGATTGTAATTGACATCAAATTTAAAGTACATTTAGGCCTCTTTCACAGTGCGACGTTAAAGTCGCACGTTAAAACAACATTTAACTCAGAATAACTTGCTGCAATGAAAAATCAATGCCCCATTCACAGTGCACACGTTGCGTTGGTGCCTAACGCTGCCCATTAAGTGAAAGTACTGCATGTAGTGCGTTATACACATTATTAGCTGCGTTGGACTGTTTGCACATGCTCAGTAATGACTTGGAAACATACTTTTCATTGCCTGTATGCTCTACTATACGCGACCATAACGGGGCATTAAGTTGCGTTGCGACTTTTTTGGGGCATTGCGTTATAATCTGCGTTGCGACTTTAACGTTGCATCAAACTGCAACGTCCTACTGTGAAAGAGGCCTTATACTGAGCATAGGGTATGGCATTGCTAATTTTGCTTCAGCCAAATTGGAGAAGTTGCAGAAGCATACTGACAGGTTGCACCCAAAACATGCAAAATTAACTGATCTGCCCCATATATGCTGCTGGCTAGTCACCTTTGTAAGAATCAGCACAATTGTAACTTGACTAGTGTCACTTGTCACTTATAACTTACCAAACACACAAATGGAGAAACTCACTCCCAAACAGTTCTCTGCTGCTTTATAAAGCCTGCAGGCTGCTTATAAGCCAATGAGAAGTGCACACATATATTACACCTAGCTTGCAGTGATTAATCAAGCAGAAGCTGAGCAAGTCAGCCAGTCAGTTGGAGAGGGCTTCAGTTGCATATAGACAATGGCTATATGACCAGCAGGGGGCACCAGCGTGCAGGATATTCCCTCTCATCTGCCCCCCTCCTAACTAAACTGCATGGGATACTACAATAAAATTAAAAACAATGGTGCATGAGCCAGCCTGGGGCCCCGGAAACTCTCACTGCCCGGGGCCCCAGAACCAGCATCTAACACCATATGTGAGCGCAGCCAAACCCCTGGAGCTGCCACCCCCAAGGCCTGTCTCCTACTGCTCTAAAACTTACCAAACACACAAATGGAGAAACTCACTCCCAAACAGTTCTCTGCTGCTTTATAAAGCCTGCAGGCTGCTTATAAGCCAATGAGAAGTGCACACATATATTACACCTAGCTTGCAGTGATTAATCAAGCAGAAGCTGAGCAAGTCAGCCAGTCAGTTGGAGAGGGCTTCAGTTGCATATAGACAATGGCTATATGACCAGCAGGGGGCACCAGCGTGCAGGATATTCCCTCTCATCTGCCCCCCTCCTAACTAAACTGCATGGGATACTACAATAAAATTAAAAACAATGGTGCACGAGCCAGCCTGGGGCCCCGGAAACTCTCACTGCCCGGGGCCCCAGAACCAGCATCTAACACCATATGTGAGCGCAGCCAAGGCCTTGGGGGTGGCAGCTCCAGGGGTTTGGCTGCGCTCACATATGGTGTTAGATGCTGGTTCTGGGGCCCCGGGCAGTGAGAGTTTCCGGGGCCCCAGGCTGGCTCATGCACCATTGTTTTTAATTTTATTGTAGTATCCCATGCAGTTTAGTTAGGAGGGGGGCAGATGAGAGGGAATATCCTGCACGCTGGTGCCCCCTGCTGGTCATATAGCCATTGTCTATATGCAACTGAAGCCCTCTCCAACTGACTGGCTGACTTGCTCAGCTTCTGCTTGATTAATCACTGCAAGCTAGGTGTAATATATGTGTGCACTTCTCATTGGCTTATAAGCAGCCTGCAGGCTTTATAAAGCAGCAGAGAACTGTTTGGGAGTGAGTTTCTCCATTTGTGTGTTTGGTAAGTTTTAGAGCAGTAGGAGACAGGCCTTGGGGGTGGCAGCTCCAGGGGTTTGGCTGCGCTCACATATGGTGTTAGATGCTGGTTCTGGGGCCCCGGGCAGTGAGAGTTTCCGGGGCCCCAGGCTGGCTCATGCACCATTGTTTTTAATTTTATTGTAGTATCCCATGCAGTTTAGTTAGGAGGGGGGCAGATGAGAGGGAATATCCTGCACGCTGTGCCCCCTGCTGGTCATATAGCCATTGTCTATATGCAACTGAAGCCCTCTCCAACTGACTGGCTGACTTGCTCAGCTTCTGCTTGATTAATCACTGCAAGCTAGGTGTAATATATGTGTGCACTTCTCATTGGCTTATAAGCAGCCTGCAGGCTTTATAAAGCAGCAGAGAACTGTTTGGGAGTGAGTTTCTCCATTTGTGTGTTTGGTAAGTTTTAGAGCAGTAGGAGACAGGCCTTGGGGGGTGGCAGCTCCAGGGGTTTGGCTGCGCTCACATATGGTGTTAGATGCTGGTTCTGGGGCCCCGGGCAGTGAGAGTTTCCGGGGCCCCAGGCTGGCTCATGCACCATTGTTTTTAATTTTATTTTAGTATCCCATGCAGTTTAGTTAGGAGGGGGGCAGATGAGAGGGAATATCCTGCACGCTGGTGCCCCCTGCTGGTCATATAGCCATTGTCTATATGCAACTGAAGCCCTCTCCAACTGACTGGCTGACTTGCTCAGCTTCTGCTTGATTAATCACTGCAAGCTAGGTGTAATATATGTGTGCACTTCTCATTGGCTTATAAGCAGCCTGCAGGCTTTATAAAGCAGCAGAGAACTGTTTGGGAGTGAGTTTCTCCATTTGTGTGTTTGGTAAGTTTTAGAGCAGTAGGAGACAGGCCTTGGGGGTGGCAGCTCCAGGGGTTTGGCTGCGCTCACATATGGTGTTAGATGCTGGTTCTGGGGCCCCGGGCAGTGAGAGTTTCCGGGGCCCCAGGCTGGCTCATGCACCATTGTTTTTAATTTTATTGTAGTATCCCATGCAGTTTAGTTAGGAGGGGGGCAGATGAGAGGGAATATCCTGCACGCTGGTGCCCCCTGCTGGTCATATAGCCATTGTATATATGCAACTGAAGCCCTCTCCAACTGACTGGCTGACTTGCTCAGCTTCTGCTTGATTAATCACTGCAAGCTAGGTGTAATATATGTGTGCACTTCTCATTGGCTTATAAGCAGCCTGCAGGCTTTATAAAGCAGCAGAGAACTGTTTGGGAGTGAGTTTCTCCATTTGTGTGTTTGGTAAGTTTTAGAGCAGTAGGAGACAGGCCTTGGGGGTGGCAGCTCCAGGGGTTTGGCTGCGCTCACATATGGTGTTAGATGCTGGTTCTGGGGCCCCGGGCAGTGAGAGTTTCCGGGGCCCCAGGCTGGCTCATGCACCATTGTTTTTAATTTTATTGTAGTATCCCATGCAGTTTAGTTAGGAGGGGGGCAGATGAGAGGGAATATCCTGCACGCTGGTGCCCCCTGCTGGTCATATAGCCATTGTCTATATGCAACTGAAGCCCTCTCCAACTGACTGGCTGACTTGCTCAGCTTCTGCTTGATTAATCACTGCAAGCTAGGTGTAATATATGTGTGCACTTCTCATTGGCTTATAAGCAGCCTGCAGGCTTTATAAAGCAGCAGAGAACTGTTTGGGAGTGAGTTTCTCCATTTGTGTGTTTGGTAAGTTTTAGAGCAGTAGGAGACAGGCCTTGGGGGTGGCAGCTCCAGGGGTTTGGCTGCGCTCACATATGGTGTTAGATGCTGGTTCTGGGGCCCCGGGCAGTGAGAGTTTCCGGGGCCCCAGGCTGGCTCATGCACCATTGTTTTTAATTTTATTGTAGTATCCCATGCAGTTTAGTTAGGAGGGGGGCAGATGAGAGGGAATATCCTGCACGCTGGTGCCCCCTGCTGGTCATATAGCCATTGTCTATATGCAACTGAAGCCCTCTCCAACTGACTGGCTGACTTGCTCAGCTTCTGCTTGATTAATCACTGCAAGCTAGGTGTAATATATGTGTGCACTTCTCATTGGCTTATAAGCAGCCTGCAGGCTTTATAAAGCAGCAGAAAACTGTTTGGGAGTGAGTTTCTCCATTTGTGTGTTTGGTAAGTTTTAGAGCAGTAGGAGACAGGCCTTGGGGGTGGCAGCTCCAGGGGTTTGGCTGCGCTCACATATGGTGTTAGATGCTGGTTCTGGGGCCCCGGGCAGTGAGAGTTTCCGGGGCCCCAGGCTGGCTCATGCACCATTGTTTTTAATTTTATTGTAGTATCCCATGCAGTTTAGTTAGGAGGGGGGCAGATGAGAGGGAATATCCTGCACGCTGGTGCCCCCTGCTGGTCATATAGCCATTGTCTATATGCAACTGAAGCCCTCTCCAACTGACTGGCTGACTTGCTCAGCTTCTGCTTGATTAATCACTGCAAGCTAGGTGTAATATATGTGTGCACTTCTCATTGGCTTATAAGCAGCCTGCAGGCTTTATAAAGCAGCAGAGAACTGTTTGGGAGTGAGTTTCTCCATTTGTGTGTTTGGTAAGTTTTAGAGCAGTAGGAGACAGGCCTTGGGGGTGGCAGCTCCAGGGGTTTGGCTGCGCTCACATATGGTGTTAGATGCTGGTTCTGGGGCCCCGGGCAGTGAGAGTTTCCGGGGCCCCAGGCTGGCTCATGCACCATTGTTTTTACTTGTCACTTATAATTCATGGATCCTACATAAATGGTTACATGCACTCATTTTGATGAATGATGATGCTGAAGTCTCTGTCTGCTTCTGCTGCTTTATGATGATTTACGATGACAACTGATACTGTTGAATGATGATGTCCAGCTTAATTCTGATGTTTTGTGCTAATGAAAATGTCCTCAATCGAACACTGGACCATCTGCCTGGTCTGGCGGCGTCTCCTCCACCACAAAGCACTGCATGATACAATATTGTAGGAAATGTCCACTCATCCTGTCTGTGATGTACCTAACAGGTTATGTGAAACATTTAGAGGGTGCATCTACAAAGAACATTCACTTAATCTACAACATGCATGTTAACAACTGAAGCATACACTGCCAGCCCTCCCTGGCCATTTAAATAGACTCTGTTCAGCGCATTTTATTCAGATGATATCCAGCTTTTGAGGAAGCGGGACGCACTGCCCGCAATACATGTGGAGCCTGTCATAGGGTTTTCTCACCCTCTTGTTCCTCCCCTGCTCTGCGGACTTTGGAACTCTGTATCCTGTGCACAGTATATCTCATTTGACATTAAGTGCTTTTATATATGTTTGATTTTGTTGACCTAATAAATATTGTCATACATTTATACAACAGATGGCGCTGATGAGTTATTCTTTTCTCTTTTCTGAATGCATTACGTTCTTTGTGGCAATAGAGTAGTAGTATAGCATAGCACATTTAGTGATTTGATTGGTGCAGCACATTTCCTGAGTTTGTAAGAATGGATTGAAGTTAAGAACAAACTATCTTGTTCATTAACCAGGGACTATGCCCATTCCAATTTAAGCATGGATTCAGGTTAAGCTGGAACCTACAGACCCTATCTCATTTGTTAACTAGGGACCACCTGTATACATTTTAGAAAAAATCTGTTTAAATCCTAGAAGTAGGTGAAAGTAAATACTGACTGGTGCATGTATCAAATCCCTTTACTCCCTTCTAGGAAAAACAAATTATATTTCATAAAATGCATACACGTTTGATATGCATCACCAGAGGGGTCAGGAGACCATTTAGCAATGTAATTTGTGACCCCTCAATATAAACATTATAGTAATTAATAAGCAATCTTGCCCTTTCAGGTGTTTTTTTAATGCATCAACATTGCTCTAAACCATTATAGAGGAAAATGAGAACGCTCAGCAGTAAATTTTGCACATCCTTAAAGTGGATTTGAGATAAACTTTTACTCATTGCATAAATGTGTTCCTTTCATATACTGTAGTGTATAGGGAATTCCTCAAGCCAAATACTTTTTTTTGTTTTTGTTTTAATACTCTGATTCCCTATAATCTAAACAAGCCTTACCCCAAAGCTTCTCCAGAGTGCCTTGGCACTCTCAGCCTTAGTAACAAAGGCTTATGGGAGCTCAGTGTGGGCAGGATGAGGAGGAGGTGTTACTAGCAAGAGATTTCAGAGGCAGAGGGGAGGAGGGAGGAGGAGAGTGAAGTTTTCACAGGTTGAGGGCTGGAGATACAGATCAGCTTGCCTGTGGGTAATGTGACAAAAAGAACATGGCAGGTCTCATTGTATCACATGAATAAATAATCATAAACTGTTGAAGCTGTTTGCAGCTAGATTTGCTGTGTAAACTTTAATCTAAACTTTAGATATGATATTTAGGCAAGTTACTTGTTATAGTTTTTCATCTCAAATTCACTTTAGAGGGAACCTGAGGTGATATGGAGGAAGCCTTAATTATTTCCTTTTAAACAATTCCAGTTGCCTGGCAATCCTGCTGCAGTAGTGCCTGAATCCCAAACCTGAAATAAGCATGTGGCTAATCCAGTCAGACATAAACCAGAGCACCTGATCAGCATGCTTGTTCAGGGACTATGGCTATTAGAGACACAGGATCAGTAGGACAGCCAGGCAATTTACATTGTTTAAAAGGAAATGGATTTTGTTCATGTCTTCATATCCCTCTCACCTCAGGTTCCCTTTAATAGCACAGATTCACTCAGATTGAAGTAATACCACCCTCCACCCACCTTGGATGGTACAATTGTATACTAATCCAAGATGACCAGTCCAGACAACCATATCTGGACAATGGCAACATTCATCAAATTTGTTATTGGATTGCTCCCTAAATCCTGGCAACTGGCAGTGGCGTTTAGTGTCAGTTTATCAGCAGGCATCTTTATCGGGGCTCTTCAGTCAAGGCTTTGTAAACACTCAAATGGCTTACCACCTAGATCGGGCATGCTTATTTTAACCACTTAAGGACTGCAGTCATAAAACCCCTTAAAGAGACACTGAAGCGAAAAAATATATATGATATAATGAATTGGTTGTGTACTATAAATAATTACTAGAAGATTAGCAGCAAAGAAAATATTCTCATATTTTTATTTTCAGGTATATAGTGTTTTTTCTAACATTGCATCATTCTCTAATATGTGCAGATTACACAACACTCAGCATTCAAAATGATTCTTTCAGAGCAGTCTGTGAACTAATGACCTCTCCTCTGGCAGAGGAAAAGTAAATAGTTAACTAACAGTTGAGATAATAAAAGTCAGAAAACAGCCCTCTCCACGACTTTGAAAGTCGTAGAGATAATGGCTTTTTTGCATAGAGATAACAACTGGAGTTTCTTAACTCTTCCTGTGCTGGAAACAATTAGACTGATGTATCTGATCTTAATGTTTTATTTCTTAGCTATACTACACATACAAATCATAATATCATAGTTTTTTTTTCGCTTCAGTGTCTCTTTAAGGACCAGAGCCTTTTTTTCCATTCGGACCACTGCAGCTTTCACGGTTTATTGCTCAGTCATACAACCTACCACCTAAATGAATTTTACCTCCTTTTCTTGTCACTAATACAGCTTTCTTTCGGTGCTATTTGATTGCTGCTGCGAGTTTTTCTTTTTATTATATTCATCAAAAAAGACATGAATTTTGTCAAAAAAATGACTTTTTTAACTTTCTGTGCTGACATTTTTCAAATAAAGTAAAATTTCCTATACATTTGAGCGCGAAAGTTATTCTGCTACATGTCTTTGATAAAAAAAAAAACATTCAGTGTATATTTATTGGATTGGGTAAAAGTTATAGCGTTTACAAACTATGGTGCCAAAAGTGAATTTTCCCATTTTCAAGCATCTCTGACTTTTCTGCGCACCTGTCAGGTTTCATGAGGGGCTAAAATTCCAGGATAGTACAAATCCCCCCCAAATGGCCCCATTTTGGAAAGAAGACATCCCAAAGTATTCAGTGAGAGGCATGGTGAGTTCATAGAAGATTTTATTTTTTGTCACAAGTTAGCGGAAAATGACACTTTGTAACAAAAAAAAAAAAAAAAAGTTTCCATTTCTTCTAACTTGCGACAAAAAAAAATGAAATCTGCCACGGACTCACTATGCTACTCTCTGAATACCTTGAAGTGTCTACTTTCCAAAATGGGGTCATTTGTGGGGTGTGTTCACTGTCCTGGCATTTTGGGTGGTGCCTAATTGTAAGCACCCCTGTAAAGCCTAAAGATGCTCATTGGACTTTGGGCCCCTTAGCGCAGTTAGGCTGCAAAAAAGTGCCACACATGTGGTATTGCCGTACTCAGGAGAAGTAGTATAATGTGTTTTGGGGTGTATTTTTACACATACCCATGCTGGGTGGGAGAAATATCTCCGTAAATGACAATTGTTTTATTTTTTTTACACACAATTGTCAATTTATAGAGATATTTCTCCCACTCAGCATGGATATGTGGAAAAATACACCCCAAAACACATTATACTACTTCTCCTGAGTACGGCGATACCACATGTGTGGCACTTTTTTGCACCCTAACTGCGCTAAGGGGCCCAAAGTCCAATGAGTACCTTTAGGATTTCACAGGTCATTTTGAGAAATTTCGTTTCAAGACTGCTCCTCACGGTTTAGGGCCCCTAAAATGCCAGAACAGTATAGGAATCCCACAAATTACCCCATTTTAGAAAGAAGACACCCCAAGGTATTCCATTAGGAGGATGGTGAGTTCATAGAAGATTTTTTTTTTTTGTCACAAGTTAGCAGAAATTGATTTGAATTGTTTTTTTTCACAAAGTGTCATTTTCTGCTAACTTGTGACAAAAATAAAATCTTCTATGAACTCACCATACTCCTAACGGAATACCTTGGGGTGTCTTCTTTCTAAAATGGGGTCATTTGTGGGGTTCCTATACTGCCCTGGCATTTTAGGGGCCCTAAACCGTGAGGAGTAGTCTTGAAACCAAATGTCGCAAAATGACCTGTGAAATCCTAAAGGTACTCATTGGACTTTGGGCCCCTTAGCGCACTTAGGGTGCAAAAAAGTGCCACACATGTGGTACCGCCGTACTCAGGAGAAGTAGTATAATGTGTTTTGGGGTGTATTTTTACACATACAGATGCTAGGTGGGAGAAATATCTCTGTAAATGACAATTATTTGATTTTTTTTACACACAATTGTCCATTTACAGAGAGATTTCTCCCACCCAGCATGGGTATGTATAAAAATAAACCTCAAAACACATTATACTACTTCTTCTGAGTACGGCGATACCACATGTGTGACACTTTTTTGCAACCTAGGTGCGCTAAGGGGCCTAACGTCCTATTCACAGGTCATTTTGAGGCATTTGGATTCTAGACTACTCCTCACGGTTTAGGGCCCGTAAAATGCCAGGGCAGTATAGGAACCTCACAAGTGACCCCATTTTAGAAAGAAGACACCCCAAGGTATTCCGTTAGGGGTATGGTGAGTTCATAGAAGATTTTTTTTTGTCATAAGTTAGCGGAAAATGACACTTTGTGAAAAAAAAACAATACATATCAATTTCCGCTAACTTGTGACAAAAAATAAAATCTTCTATGAACTCACCATACTCCTAACGGAATACCTTGGGGTGTCTTCTTTCTAGAATGGGGTCATTTGTGGGGTTCCAATACTGCCCTGGCATTTTAGGGGCCCTAAACCGTGAGGAGTAGTCTTGAACCCAAATGTCTCAAAATGACCTGTGAAATCCTAAAGGTACTCATTGGACTTTGGGCCCCTTAGCACAGTTAGGCTGCAAAAAAGTGTCACACATGTGGTATCACCGTACTCAGAAGAAGTAGTATAATGTGTTTTGTGGTGTATTTTTACATATAACCATGCTGGGTGGGAGAAATATCTCTGTAAATGACACATTTTTGATTTTTTTTACACACAATTGTCCATTTACAGAGAGATTTCTCCCACCCAGCATGGGTATGTGTAAAAATACACCACAAAACACATTATACTACTTCTCCTGAGTATGGCGATACTACATGTGTGACACTTTTTTGCAGCCTAGGTGCGCTAAGGGGCCCAACGTCCTATTCACAGGTCATTTTGAGGCATTTGTTTTTTAGACTACTCCCTACGGTTTAGGGCCCCTAAAATGCCAGGGCAGTATAGGAACCCCACAAGTGACCCCATTTTAGAAAGACGACACCCCAAGGTATTCCGTTAGGGGTATGGTGAGTTCATAGAAGATTTTATTTTTTGTCACAAGTTAGTGAAAAATGACACTTTGTGAAAAAAACAATAAAAATCCAATTTCCGCTAACTTTTGACAAAAAAAAAAATCTTCTATGAACTCATCATACACCTAACAGAATACCTTGGGGTGTCTTCTTTCTAAAATGGGGTCACTTGTGGGGTTCCTATACTGCCCTGGCATTTTACGGGCCCAAAACTGTGAGTAGTCTGGAAACCAAATTTCTCAAAATGACTGTTCAGGGGTATAAGCATCTGCAAATTTTGATGACAGGTGGTCTATGAGGGGGCAAATTTTGTGGAAACGGTCATAAGCAGGGTGGCCTCTTAGATGACAGGATGAATTGGGCCTGATCTGATGGATAGGAGTGCTAGGGGGGTGAAAGGAGGTGATTGATGGGTGTCTCAGGGGGCGGTTAGAGGGGAAAATAGATGCAATCAATGCACTGGGGAGGTGATCGGAAGGGGGTCTGAGGGGGATCTGAGGGTTTGGCCGAGTGATCAGGGCCCACACGGGGCAAATTAGGGCCTGATCTGATGGGTAGGTGTGCTAGGGGGTGACAGGAGGTGATTTATGGGTGTCTCAAGGTGTGATTAGAGGGGGGAAATAGATGCAAGCAATGCACTAGCGAGGTGATCAGGGCTGGGGTCTGAGGGCGTTCTGAGGTGTGGGCGGGTGATTGGGTGCCCGCAAGGGGCAGATTAGGGTCTAATCTGATGGGTAACAGTGACAGGTGGTGATAGGGGGTGATTGATGGGTAATTAGTGGGTGTTTAGAGGAGAGAATAGATGTAAACACTGCGCTTGGGAGGTGATCTGATGTCGGATCTGCGGGCGATCTATTGGTGTGGGTGGGTGATCAGATTGCCCGCAAGGGGCAGGTTAGGGGCTGATTGATGGGTGGCAGTGACAGGGGGTGATTGATGGGTGGCAGTGACAGGGGGTGATTGACAGGTGATCAGTGGGTTATTACAGGGAAGAACGGATGTAAATAATGCACTGGCGAATCGATAAGGGGGGGTTTGAGGGCAATCTGAGCGTGTGGGCGGGCGATTGGGTGCCCGCAAGGGTCTAATCTGATGGGTAACAGTGACAGGTGGCGATAGGGGGTGATTGATGGGTGATTGATGGGTAATTAGTGGGTGTTTAGAGGAGAGAATAGATGTAAACGATGGATTTGGGAGGTGATCTGATGTCGGATCTGCGGGCGATCTATTGGTGTGGGTGGGTGATCAGATTGCCCGCAAGGGGCAGGTTAGGGGCTGATTGATGGGTGGCAGTGACAGGGGGTGATTGATGGGTGGCAGTGACAGGGGGTGATTGACAGGTGATCAGTGGGTTATTACAGGGAAGAACGGATGTAAATAATGCACTGGCGAATCGATAAGGGGGGGGGGGGGGTTGAGGGCAATCTGAGCGTGTGGGCGGGCGATTGGGTGCCCGCAAGGGTCTAATCTGATGGGTAACAGTGACAGGTGGTGATAGGGGGTGATTGATGGGTGATTGATGGGTAATTAGTGGGTGTTTAGAGGAGAGAATAGATGTAAACGATGGATTTGGGAGGTGATCTGATGTCGGATCTGCGGGCGATCTATTGGTGTGGGTGGGTGATCAGATTGCCCGCAAGGGGCAGGTTAGGGGCTGATTGATGGGTGGCAGTGACAGGGGGTGATTGACGGGTGATTGACGGGTGATTGATGGGTGATTGACGGGTGATTGACAGGTGATCAGGGGGGATAGATGCATACAGTACACAGGGGGGGGAGGGTCTGGGGGGGTCTGGGGAGAATCTGAGGGGTGGGGGGGTGATCAGGAGGGAGCAGGGGGCAGTTTAGGGACTAAAAAAAAAAATAGCGTTGACAGATAGTGACAGGGAGTGATTGATGGGTGATTAGGGGGGTGATTGTGTGCAAATGGTGGTCTGGGGGGTGGGCAGGGGGGGGTCTGAGGGGTACTGTGGGCGATCAGGGGGCAGGGGGGGCAGATCAGTGTGTTTGGGTGCAGACTAGGGTGGCTGCAGCCTGCCCTGGTGGTCCCTCGGACACTGGGACCACCAGGGCAGGAGGCAGCCTGTATAATACACTTTGTAAACATTACAAAGCGTATTATACGCTTCCTATCCGGGGATCGTCGGGTTAACAACCCGCCGGCGCTTCCGATTGGCCGTCGGGTTGACGTCGCGGGTGGGCGGAGCCTATTGCCGGTGGATGCGCGCGCATCCCAGCGCGCGATCCCCGGCCAGAGAGTGCCCCAGGACCTGATGCCAATCTGCGTTACGTGGTCCTGGGGCTGCCACTTTGCCGCCGCCAATATGAAGTAGGCGGTCGGCAAGTGGTTAATCTGTACCCCAGCCGGGGGCATAGATGAAAAAAAATATGTCTGCCTTGTGTCCTTTTTTTATTAAAGATTCTGATTTTTTTCCATTATAATCCAATTTTATTAATGAATATTAACAAATGCAATGTTACAAAACAATATAAACTTGAGAGAATAGAAATTGCTAGTTCAAGCAAAAATTAGTTTATTTACATACTCCGAATAAGGTGCAACGTGTTTCGCGGGTATATCCCACTTCCTCAGGCAATTGACATGGAGCATATAACAAATGCAGTCCGGTACGTAGCCTGGCGCCTCTGTATATCCCACTTCCTCAGGCAATAGTAATGGAGCTTGGAGCATATAACAAATGCAGTCCGGTACGTAGCCTGGCGCCTCTGTATATCCCACTTCCTCAGGCAATTGACATGGAGCATATAACAAATGCAGTCCGGTACGTAGCCTGGCGCCTCTGTATATCCCACTTCCTCAGGCAATAGTAATGGAGCATATAACAAATGCAGTCCGGTACGTAGCCTGGCGCCTCTGTATACCCCACTTCCTCAGGCTATTGACATGAAGCATATAACAAATGCAGTCCGGTACGTAGCCTGGCGCCTCTGTATATCCCACTTCCTCAGGCAATAGTAATGGAGCTTGGAGCATATAACAAATGCAGTCCGGTACGTAGCCTGGCGCCTCTGTATATCCCACTTCCTCAGGCAATTGACATGGAGCATATAACAAATGCAGTCCGGTACGTAGCCTAGCGCCTCTGTATATCCCACTTCCTCAGGCAATAGTAATGGAGCATATAACAAATGCAGTCCGGTACGTAGCCTGGCGCCTCTGTATATCCCACTTCCTCAGGCTGTTGACATGGAGCATATAACAAATGCAGTCCGGTACGTAGCCTGGCGCCTCTGTATATCCCACTTCCTCAGGCAATAGTAATGGAGCATATAACAAATGCTGTCTGGTACGTAGCCTGGCGCCTCTGTCACAGAGGCACCAGGTTACGTACCGGACTGCATTTGTTATATGCTCAAAGTCTATTGCCTGAGGAAGTGGGATATACCCGCGAAACGCATTGCACCTTATTCAGAGTATGTAAATAAACTAATTTTTGCTTGAACTAGCAATTCTTGTGTCTGCTTTGGAGGGGTAAGTCCACCACTACCTTCTTCATTTTAAAGATTTTTTTTACTCTATTGGTGCCTCTGTACTACCTATACAGTTGTATCCACCCCTGGTGGAAGGGAATTGCTACCCCTTTTCTCCCAATCTACCGAGAGAGACTTCTTAATCCTCAGTGTGGACAGGTCTAATCTCCCCACCTGCCTGTTTAGTGGTTACCTGGATGGTAACCCTTGTTTGTGAGTATATTTTATTTATACTTACCTTCCACATCCAAAACTACAGTACATACTACACTATACTGGGCTCTCAGTGTCTCCCCTTTTATCTTTGAGAGAATAGAGTAGAACAATACTGCGCTGCGTAATATGTTGGCGCTTTATAAATACAATAAATAAATAAATAAAAATAAATAAATACTGTAGATATTGTCTAATTCACAATATATTATATCGTACATTGCCAATAAACCAAGTGGAATAAAGACAAATAAAGTTAATTCTGCTATAAGTATTGAACTTAGTCATAGAGGATTTGGCTTACCTGTCACTGCCAATCATAACCTTTTATAGGCTGACAGTCACAATGGTAAGAGGAGTTAGAATACTGTTCATAACAGTAGGACCTAAAAATCGGACCTAGAACAGCTGGTATTGCAAATATGTTCTAGAGTGCCACAAAGGGAGAGACGATAATGGTGAAGTAGTAAGGCTAAGCAAATAGCTATGGGACAAACATAATTAAATCCAATAAGGAAAAGAAAAGAAAAACATCACCAGACTGTGCTAAGAATTATAGTCACTCTTATTTCTGTTAAAGCGGAATATAACCCAGCATTTCAACTTTGCTCTAAAACATTATTTACAGCATATTATATGCAACCAGCATTTTTTTTTTACTGTGCAGGAGCTCCTGGAGACAGAGAGAGTGAAGCTTGACGTAGAGCACGCATACATTTTCTTGTGATTGGACAGAGAGAGTGAGTCACATTCCTCACTTGTTACATTGTGTACATTTAAGTAAACACAATGTAACAAGTGAGGAATGTGACTCACTCTCTCTGTCTCCAGGAGCTCCTGCACAGTCAATGTGTGTCACATTCCACACTTGTTACATTGTGTTTACTTAAATGTATCTATCTAAACTTCGGATGCATCTGCATTTCTCTCCACGGAACTTTAAAGCTCTGTGTGTAACCCTTCCAATGCTGGTCTAGTGAAAAAAAATGCTGGTTGCATATAATATGCTGTAAATAATGTTTTAGAGCAAAGTTGAAATGCTGGGTGATATTCCGCTTTAAGCTGGTTTACCTGACCTCAGCTTTATCCAATCTTTGTCTAGCCCTGATCTAGGATAGTGACTCTGACTCTACTTGAACTCTGCCTACACCGACCTTAATTTATGACCTCAATTCTGCCTTAAAGGAACACTATCGATAAAATTTTTTGAATTGAGAGAAAGGCAGCGCTTTCTCTCACAGAAAGCAGAGGAAATGTATCTTATGTGCAACATAAACATTTGTAATTGTGTGTGAAACCTGATACCTGACAGGCTTAACTCTGCTTCAAAATTTCACTGTTCTTAGCATGTCAGACTGCAGAGATTCATACCTCTGCAAATGAGACATTCCAAAGGTAGCTAAAATCTACTCACAATGAATTCCAGCTTTTGCCCCTGATATTTAACATGAAAAGTAGAAAAATGTTTACACAGCTACTTCGACATTATTTGTACATTGTCATTTTAGAACACTTGGTTTAATATTGTTCCTTTAAATTCTGCCATTCCTGACCTTAGCCTCAGGGATGCTTGAATATACCCAAATTTGATTTGAGTACATTCGAATTCGTGTCAAATTCGGATTCGGCCGTGATAACGACTATAGAATTCGATTCGAATTCGAGTCGTGATCGGTAATTGAATTCGGGTAATAGTCGTGATCACGAATTCGGATGGCCTTAAAGCATTTTTTTTAAAGGGAAATCACAATTAAATAGGTGTAATTAAAAAAAAACATTTTTGATGGAAAACTCTTCTTCTTCTTCACCTGGTGCTTCTTCTTATTCTTCACCTGGTTCTTCTTCATCTTCTTCTTCACCTGGTGGTCCTTCTTCTTCTTCTTCACCTAGTTCTTCTTCTTCTTTACCTAGTTCTTCTTCTTCATTTGGTTCTTCTTCTTCACCACCTGGTTCTTCTTCTTCTTCTGGTTCTTCTTCACCTGGTTCTTCTTCTTCTTCTTCACCTGGTTATTCTTCTTCTTCTGGTTCTTCTTCACCTGGTTCTTCTTCTTCTGGTTCTTCTTCACCTAGTTCTTCTTCTTCTGGTTCTTCTTTGCCTGGTTTTTCTGCTTCTGGTTCTTCTTCGCCTGGTTCTTCTTCTTCTTCTTCACATGGTTGTAACGGGCCATGGCACCTAGCGTTGGTACCACGGCTGTAAATAAACACCAACAGCAGGAGGTTCCAGACAAAGTCCTGAAGCCCACATTGTGTCCAATACACAACTGAGATGGCACAGTTTTCAACCCAGACACCTCAGAAATATATATCTTTTTTTAAACAAAAAATGTAGCTATTGTAGTGGCGTAATAGCTAGTGGTGCATGACAGCAGCACAAAATTCTGTGGACCCTGGCAGTGGGAACACAGACAGCAGGAGGTTAAATACAGCAGCAGCAGCAGCAGGAGGAGGAGTGATGTTTAGCAGCAGGCAATGTAACGGGCCATGGTCCCTAGTATTGGTACCACGGCTGTAATGATAAACACCATACAGCAGGAGGTTCCGGACAGCAGTAGTGAAGCCCACATTGTGTCCAATACACAAGTGGGACAGCACAGTTTTCAACCCAGACACCTCAGAAATATATATATTTTTTACAACAAAATGTAGCCGTGGTAGTGGTGTAATAGCTAGTGGCGCATGGCAGCAGTGCATAATTCTGTGGACCCTGGCGGTGGGAACACAGACAGCAGGAGGTTAAATACAGCAGCAGCAGGAGGAGGAGGAGGAGTGACGTGTGGCAGCGGGCAATTTAATGGCCATGGTCCCTAGCGGTGGTACCACAGCACCTACAGAAAAACCAGGCCAAATTAGCAGGGGACTGAAGATTGATGTTGTGAAAAAATAATTCCGAGGCACCTCATGTCCTCCTCTTGCCGACAACAGGTGCCTAGAACATGCCTTCAATCCAGGCCTGGTTGAAAAATGTGAGTCTGTCCATGGACTCTGTGGACAGACGAGAGCGCTTCTCCATGACCACGCCTCCGGCCAGGGCCGGATTTAGACTTGTTACCGCCATAGGCCATCTGTCACCAGCCGCCCCCCCCTTGCCTCATACACATACCAATACACCCCAACCACCCTACCCCCCCCCCCCCCAAACACAGAGCCTGAATATACTACTTCTTACATCCCACCGTTCTAGCACTGGGCCTCTCTGCTCAAATAGGTTTCTTCATTGTGCAAGCACAGGCGTGGGTGAGAGTGACCGCACTGGGCATGCACAAGTATGGTCTGCGCATGCCCAGTAGAACTAAGGCACCTGTGCAAGGTTTTGTTTTTTACCCTGTGCACATGCACTTCATTTTACTGGGCATGTGCAGACCTTACCTGCACATGCCCAGTACAGGTACACTCACCCACACTCGCTTACTGAAAAACCAATTCAACAAGAAAGGAACCCAGCACTGGAAAGGTGAGGTATAGGAAGATACAGTAACCCCCTGGACTATCCTCCCATTCCATAGAGGTACCACAGCTCCCAGCAAGACCTACCTCCCTTATAGAAGTACCACAGTTCCCAGCATGCTCCTTCCCTCCATAGAGGCACCACAGCTCCCAGCATGCTCCTTCCCTCCATAGAGGCACCACAGCTCCCAGCATGCACCTCTTCCATAGAGGCCCGACACTTCCCACATAGTATTGGGTTGTCTCCCAGGGCCTCAGAGATGGCTGCTGGGCCCCCAGGCCTCCTCTAGTGTGAATAGTGGTCCCCCGGGGCCACTGCAGGACATTTTTTGTGGAACGCACTCACCTGGCTTGCTCCTCTGTGTGCTTCATCCTCGTGACCTGACAGAATGTACATATTCAAGTGGTCACAAAGCATGCAGAATAGCACACCAGCCGGACAGATGTCTGTGTGCACCGCTGTGAAAACTCAGAAGGGGCCCACTATTTACTTTGGAGGCGACCAGGTGGTAGGCCAGCTGGCTCTGGGGCCCTGAGGGAAAACAATACTATTTGGAGCAGGAGGGGCATGCTGGGATCTGTGGTGTGTCTATGGAAGTGGGGAAACATGCTGGGATCTGTGGTGCTTCTATGGAGGGAGAGGGGCATGTTGGCACCAGTAGTACATGTATAAAGGGCCCCCCCTTTATTGCTGGGATATGTGGTACCTCTATTGAAGGGAGAAGGGCTTGCTGGGGGCAGTGGTACCTCTAGAGAGAGGAAGTGGACAAATGGGACATGTAATGCTGTGGGAGAGGGGATGTCAGGACTCAGGAGCATGTACTCACATGCATGCAGGCCAGGGTCACGGGGACATCAGATTCTCCAGCTTCCTGTTGTAGCCAGTGAAGGCTGCACTGCATCTCCACATGTTAGCTGAGGTGTCCCATTCGGATGAGCACTTTCTCCTTCCCCCCTGCTTTGCTGTCTGGAGTCCTCAGAGGGGAGGGGAGAAGGAACTAACAGCTGCCGTGTGATCCTGGTCTCTGCACAGCAGGAAGTTCTCTGAGACAGGCCACGCTGTCGGCTGAGCTGCAGGCTGTGTGTTAGCTGCCTCTGCCTGCAGGGCTCTTGTGCCAGCGAGTCCAACCCGGCCATTCAAGCTGCCCATGCTTTTAGCCTTCTGCAAATGCCCCGTCAATGCACCCGCTGCCCGACCTGCTATGATTTATTCCAACCCTACTGTACTCTCCTCCACACCTCACACTAATAAACAAACACAAGCAGCTCTGTTACATGGCATGGCCCGGGTAGCCAGACTCAATCTGTTCGCAGCTGCCTGCTACTCTGATGCAAAGCCGGTGTACGGCTGTTGACAGATCAGGTTTGGCTGCCTCATGCTATGTAAGTTTGTAACAGAGCTGCCCCAGTAGCTTCTACAATGCCTGCGCCATGGATTTTTGTACATGTTACCGCTGCCCTCCGACTGAGAGCTAAGCAGTGACTCCCCACAGATCAGCTGTTTCAATCATCAGCCTGTGTGGCTGCCCCGGCTTGTATCCCAGTGCCGCTCCTTCCCGCTCGCTAACCTGCCCGTACAATGTACAATGTAAACACGGATCCTCCTCCATAAGGTTGCTGTAGCTTGCAGGGCTGCTGCTCGGATTCAAACAAATGGTGGCAGATAAATAGCGGTGTTTCCTTCATCAGAGCGATCAGAGAGTTCCCAGACACGCCATGTAATTCAAATACAGGAAGTGACATCACTCACTTCCTGTACATGGCGCGTCACTGGGAACTCTCTGATCGATCTGATGAAGGAAACACCGCTATTTATCTGCCACTATTTGTTTGAATCCGAGCAGCAGCCCTGCAAGCTACAGCAACCTTATGGAGGAGGATCCGTGTTTACATTGTACGGGCAGGTTGTACGGGCAGGTTAGCGAGTGGGAAGGAGCGGCACTGGGATACAAGCCGGGGCGGCCACACAGGCTGATGATTGAAACAGCTGATCTCTGTCAGCTGCAACAGCGCCCCAGCCAGGCTGCCGCCCTAGGCCTCAGCCTTTGTGGCCTGCCCACAAATCCGGCCCTGCCTCCGGCCACACTGAAGCACCTCTCAGACAGCACGCTGGAAGGGGGGCAAGACAGGACTTCCAGGGTGTACTGCGCCAGCTCACTCCAGATCTGCAAGCGCTCGACCCAGTACTCCAAGGGGTCCACAGGCTCCTCATCCCCGGTGTCAAGCCCGCTGAAGGACCCCATGTAGTCGTCCACCATCCGGGTCAGGCGCTGGCTGTGACTTTGAGAGGAGAATGCTGCTGCACGTACCTCCTCTCTCGGCTGCTCTAACGTCATGTAGAGTGCCTTTGTCAAGGACAGCAGGTCTCCTGGGCGCCTGCTGCTGCTGCTGGCTGCAGGCACCAGCTGCTGTTCTGGCTGGACAGGGACAGAGGGGGTGGAAGGCTGGGGGAAGGCTTTCTCCAAGTGCCGAACAAGGATCTCCTGCAACTCCCTTGTTTGCTGCTCAGGTTCTCCAGCAGGCAGGAACTGACCCACCTTCCCCTTCAGCCGTGGGTCCAGGATCATGCTGATGCAGGCGTCCTCCCGAGCACGCATCTGCTTCATCCTGGGATCCACAGCATGTGCGCTGCCATGGGGAACAGGGTGGTCCATCCAGTAGAGACATCAGGGCCAGCGGCTGCAACGCTGTCCTCCTCCTCCTCTGGCTCCTGAGACTCTTCCTCCTCTCTCCACCCTCGCACCACTGCAGCAGTGCTCCGCTGTTCCCCCTCAACAGCAACGTCCAAGACCTCCAACTCCTCCTCCTCTTCCTTCAACAACTCAAAATCCTGCACAGAAGTGGACTGCGCAGGTGGCTGCTGTTAAAGCTGGATCAGGGCCTCCTCTTCCACATCCAGCAGATCACCCAGGGCCCTGTCCAGCAGACAAACAATGGGCACCCACTGGCAGAGAAATGCCTGTTCATTGATGACCAGGTTGGTTCCCTGCAGGAAGGGAGCCAACACCAAGCAGACCTGCTGCATCTGCCCCCACTGTGCGTTGGAGAAGAGCTGGAGTTTGGTGGTGCCGGAGAGAGTGGCCTTAACGATGTGGCGGTTGACAGCCCTTCCCTGCTTAACCAGCCGCTCCACATTGACTTAACCAGCCGCTCCACATTGCCAGGGTGGAATTCCAGCGAGTTTGCACATCGATGACAAGGCAGGTTGTGGCAGGTCCTCAAGCTGCTGCATGTCGGCCTGGTTTGCTGTGGCAGCAGCTGAGCGGTGGAAACTGCGCACAATTTTCCGAGCCACTTCCAATGGATTGTCCATCCCCTGGTAGGTGCGCAGGAACTTCTGCACCACCAGGTTCAGGACGTGGGCCAAGCAGGGGACGTGGGTCAAGTGTCCCCTGCTGATGGTAGCCAGCAGGATGGCCGCATTGTCGAACACCACCAATCCGACTCTGAGGCCTCTGGGGGTCAGCCTCATCTTCTCTTGCTCCCTCAGGTAGCGGAGCACGTTGGCTGCCGTGAGACTGTTCTTCGCCAGGCTTCTCATCTCCAGCAGCGCTTGGCAATGGTGGGCCTTCACGCTGCTGTTGAGGCGGGGTCGCTTGGTGGCGGGAGCTGCTGCTTCTTCCCTGACCCCGTATGGTGGCACCACATGGTGGACTACTGGTGGTGCTGCTGCTGCTGATGCACCCGAGGATGGACCTGCTGCTTCCTCGCTGGCGAATTCCATCCAGTGGGCCGTGAAGGACAGGTAGCGATCTGTCCCAAAATGGCTGCTCCATGAATCCATGGTGACGTAGATCCGCTCACTCACGGCGTGATCGAGCGAGCTGCCCACGTTCGCCATAGCAAAGAGGTGCAGTGCTGGGATCACCGTGCGGGAGAAATAGTGGCAGCTGGGAATTTGCCACTCCGGGATCCCATACTGCAGGAGCGTTCTCATGTCACTCCCCTCCTGCACAAAGGAGTATGGCAGGAGCTGGGAGCACATGGCCCGGGCAAGCAACCCATTCAGCAGGACCCGGATGCGCCTGTTGGTGGGAGGCAGAACCTTGGTCACACCGGGAAAGGACTCGCTGAGCAGGGTCTGGCATCGTTTGCCTGCACGGGAGGATGAGGAGGCGACTGTGGAGGGAGCAGATGAGGCCACTGAGGACTGGCTGCCCGGGGGGAGCAGTGAGTTTTTGTGCTCCTGCTGCTGATGCTGGATGAGCAGGAGGGTGGGATGCTGCTGCTGCTGCTGAAGTCTGTGCAGTGGCTGTTTGGCTCTGACCACTGCCTGCGCCACTGTCCTTCAGCTTCAGAAACTCACTGTAGTCCTCAAAATGTTTGGTCTCCAAGTGGGCCTGCAGGCACGACGTACCCAACTTGTTCAGATTGCAAACTCTGCTCAGGCTGGCACCGCAACTGTGGCAAATGGCACCGGTCTTGTCGTCAACGCACACAGTGAAGTACCACCAGACTGGGGATTTCAACTTGCCCTTCAAGCTTGAGGGCTGGGGAGGTTTTTTGCCTTTGGAGGGCTGAATTTTTTACCCTTTGCTTGGAGGAGCTTTGGTGCAGGTGGTGGTAGCGGCTGAAGCAGCAGGCTGTGGCTCCTGCCTTGCACGCCCTGTGATGGCCACCATGCTGCTGCCACGCCTCTGTGCCAGAGACGCCTCCTCCTCCAATGACGAGCTGCCTTCAACCAAACGTGCTGGTGTTGGCACATAGGGACGGTCCCCCACCTCATCATCATCATCATCATCCCCAAACATCTCTGAGCCCTCAACCAACTCCTCTGCCCCAACATCCCCTACATCAGGCCCCTCCTCCGCCTCATGAAATTTTGGTTGTTATGCGTCAACAACAAACTACTCCACCTCATACTCCTACTCCTCCTCCTTGCATGCCCCCGTCATCTCCTCCTTCAACTGTTCCACAACATCCCTCAAAACGCTCACGGTCCCTGGGGTGAAAAGCGAGGTCAGTGAGGTCAGGCTGGTCGCTGGGGTCGACGTGTCCTCAAGCGGTGGTGGAGGCCCGCTGCGGACCGGAGTGCTGGTGGTGGTGTCACTGGTCTCGCTTGTGCTGGAGGTCTGCTGGAAATGGTGGCTTGTTGCTCTGCCATCATTTCCACGACAGCCTGCACCTGACTCTCAGGGGTGACAACCCACGGCAAAGATGGGTGCAACACGCTGCTGCGCCTCTGCTCCCTCCTCCACAACTCTGCCGTCAGTGGCTGGCGGCGGACCAGTCACAGACCTGCTGGTGCTGCCAGTGGCTGCAGCAATGGCGCTGCCTCTGCCCTCTACCTCTGCCAGTCATTATGCAATAATATACAAACACAATAAGAAAAACAAATATATATATATATATATATATATATATATATATATAGATAGATAGATAGCAGGAAAGGATGTAAACTTTAATAAAGAGTCTGGGTTGGTGGTGACTGGTGGTGAGTGACAAAAAGAAAATAATTTTTTTTTGTTTTTGTTTTATAATAGTACTACTAACAGCAGTGTAGTCTACAGTAGTGTTGGGCGAACACCTAGATGTTCGGGTTCGCGAACGTTCGCCGAACATCGCCGCGATGTTCGGGTGTTCGCGCCGAACTCCGACATAATGGAAGTCAATGGGGACCCGAACTTTCGTGCTTTGTAAAGCTTCCTTACATGCTACATACCCCAAATTAGCAGGGTATGTGCACCTTGGGAGTGGGTACAAGAGGAAAAAAAATATTTGAAAAAGAGCTTATAGTTTTTGAGAAAATTGATTGTAAAGTTTCAAAGGAAAAACTGTCTTTTAAATGTGGAAAATGTCATGTTTCTTTGCACAGGTAACATGCTTTTTGTCGCCATGCAGTCATAAATGTAATACAGAGAAGAGGTTCCAGGAAAAGGTACCGGTAACGCTAACCCAGCAGCAGCAGCACACGTGATGGAACAGGAGCAGGCGCAGGAGGAGAAGGCCATGCTTTTTGAGACACAACAACCCAGGCCTTGCATGAGAAAAAGAAGCGTGCGGATAGCATGCTTTTTACCGCCATGCAGTCATAAATGTAATAAAGATAAGAGGTTCAATAAACAGGGACCGGGCGTCAACGCTAACCCAGCAGCAGCAGACGTGATGGAACAGGAGGAGGCGCAGGAGGAGAAGGCCACGCTTTCAGGTGCAACTCAGGCCTTGCATGAGGACAAAAAAATGTGTGCGCAAAGCAATGCAATGAGTAGTTTTCAGGACACAATGGGCTATTCGGAGGAGCTATTCCCACCCCCACAATCTTCTACCTGTGAAAGGTCAATGGAACAGCCACAAATGTTGTGCCCGGATTCACAACCTTTTTCTGTGGAAAATGCACCTCGCACTGAAATGCAAGGCGAGGCCGAGGATGAACATGACGTCAACAACTCAACATGACGCAAAATGGGGGCGGAACAGAAAGCTGCTTTCAATGTTTTGAAGGCCTTAATTGCCTCCGGTGGCCAGTTAGATGCATCATTCATCACACCCAAATCCCAGAGCAATGTGTGCAGGAATTTGAATCGCAGGAGGTGTACCGAGATCATCTGGACAAGTGACCAAGTGACCAAGTGACCAAGTGACAAGTGACAAAGTGAAAAGTGACAAAGTGACCAGTGACAAAGTGACAAAATGACAAAGTGACAAGTGACAAGTGACAAAGTGACAAGTGACAAAGTGACAAGTGACAAAGTGACAAAATGACAAAGTGACAAGTGACAAAGTGACCAGTGACAAAGTGACAACTGAGAGGTTGTTCTGGGGAGCTCCACTGCACTCAGTCGCATATGAGGAGAGGTCTCGTCGGGACTGCTGATCCTCCTCAGCTTGCTCAAAGCCTTGAGGGTTCCTGAAGATCCTCTGCTTGGAGTTCGCCGGGGTTCAGCTTGGTGTCGGGGTCGGCGGCGTCCTCCTCACTCCAACGTGGCAGATCTTCTGTTGAAGGAAAAAAAAAAAAACATTGTTAAAAGTCCAGTACCGCTTCTGAAGGACTCACCAAGAGATGCAGGAGCGCTTCAATCTAGCGCACCATCGCTCGCTGGGTGATGTCCCTCTCTACGCGCTGGAATTCTACGCTGCACATGCTAGCACGCTTTTGCGCAGTGCCGAGGCAAATTCCAGCAGCTAACTACCAAGCTTCTGTGGATCTGATTGGGCCACCATGTTGGATCTCTGCCAAGTCCTCCAAAATTGTGAGCAATCCACGTTGCGTGACTGAGCAGTGACAACTCTACAGTCAGCATTACAATACCACTGCTGTGTTTACTGAAGAAATCAATGTTGAAGATGGAAAACCGCTGGCATGATGCAAGTGGGGGATTCTGAAGATGAAAACGATCAGCGTGATGATACCAACATCAGGCAACCTGCCTCAGGAAACGCTGGTCCCAGCTATGACAAAGAACAGGACGAGGAACAGCTGGAGTTGGAGCAGGAATTGGATGCCCCCACTGCCGAGGGACAGAGCGGTGCACGTTGGACTTCCACAATTTAGCGGGAATGGAAAGCAGAAGAGGAAGAAAGTGATGCTGGTGACGAATATGGTGCATCACAACAATCACAACGCTCACAAGAACATGAAGACAGAGGAGTCTGGCAGGACTCTCTGGCACACATGGCTCAATTCATGCTAGACTGCATTGTACGCGGCCCGCGCATTATTCACTATTCATTATTATTCATTATTCTGGAATCTGGACAACACCAATTACTGGGTTTATACCCAGTTTATACAAACACAATGTTAAAAAACTGATTGAAGAAAGTGTCAGACAGGTCAAAAATGGAACAATTCCAGCAGGCCCTTGAGGATGGAGACTTTAGAGAGGAGATTGACATCCTCCTCCTTCTCTAGCCAGTTGTACGCCGACAGACTGACTTCAGCAAACCCAGGAGGACCAGGAGGGCAGCAAAGAACACAAGCTGCTGCTAGTGCCGAAAAGGGAATGGTATTGGCAGTGTCCTTGGAGTGGGAACATTTTCTGACACCCATGCAGCAGCCCACAGAACAGCAATCGGGCAGTTCCACGTCCTCCAACACCAATCGCCTGAAGAAGGTGGTCAAGGTCCAGGACTACATGTCAGATGGCGTAGCTGTGTTGAACAATCCATCTGCAGACAGACGGTGAGTGTGACAGGCAGCACAGAAGGACCATGGCAACTCACTCATAGTACCACAGTTTGATAGTGCTGCCCAAATAATTATATGGATCCGTGGACCCGGGCACTGCGGGCAGTACTGGGAAGTGGGAACGCAGATTTTAGTACCTAAACACACGATACAACATGTTTTCCGGGGTCGGACTCTGAGGCACATACAGATGGTCCCGATCATCATCCTCATCATACAACTCTTCTCCTGAGTCTGACCCACCCACCACCTCTGCCACCCCAACATCCCCAGACACAGACCCCTCATCATCCTCAACATTAACTTGGGATGCTGGCCTGAGCCAGACCTCCTCCTCCACATCAGGCCCCATCATCTCCTCAATGGCAGCCCTCATTAATCGCTCTGGTGACGGACCGATGGACACAACGTTCTCCTCCGGGGAGGGCTGCTGCTGACCACTGGCTGCTGGGGTGGATGTTATAGCTTGCGTGGGGCGTTGGCTGTTGCTGTTGTTGGGAGTGCTGCTCACAGCGGAGGTCTCTGAGGAACTCATGGTGAGCTCATATAGTGGTTGGCGGTGAGTGGAGTATTACTGATCCCAGCAATATACACACTGACTGGCAGAGTACGCAATGCTATATAGTCTGGCTGAGCGGTGTACACAGAGTGGCAATACACACAATGCTATATAGTCTAGCTGAGCGGTGTACACAGAGTGGCAGTAAACAATGCTATATAGTCTGGCTGAGCCGTGTACACAGAGTGGCAGTAAACAATGCTATATAGTGTGGCTGAGCGTTGTACACAGAGTGGCAGTAAACAATGCTATATAGTCTGGCTGAGCGGTGTACACAGAGTGGCAGTAGACACAATGCTATATAGTCTGGCTGAGCGGTGTACACAGAGTGGCAGTAAACAATGCTATATAGTGTGGCTGAGCGTTGTACACAGAGTGGCAGTAAACAATGCTATATAGTCTGGCTGAGCGGTGTACACAGAGTGGCAGTACACACAATGCTATATAGTCTGGCTGAGCGGTGTACACAGAGTGGCAGTAAACAATGCTATATAGTCTGGCTGAGCGGTGTACACAGAGTGGCAGTAAACAATGCTATATAGTCTGGCTGAGCGGTGTACACAGAGTGGCAGTACACACAATGCTATATAGTCTGGCTGAGCGGTGTACACAGAGTGGCAGTAAACACAATGCTATATATAGCGTGGCTAAGCGAGGTACACAGTGGCAGTACACACAATGCTATATAGTCTGGCTGAGCGGTGTACACAGAGTGGCAGTAAACACAATGCTATATATAGCGTGGCTGAGCGAGGTACACAGTGGCAGTACACACAATGCTATATAGTCTGGCTGAGCGGTGTACACAGAGTGGCAGTAAACACAATGCTATATATAGCGTGGCTGAGCGAGGTACACAGTGGCAGTAACCAATGCTATATATAGTGTGGCTGAGCGAGCGGTGTACTACTGTTCCCAGCAGCGACACACAATGACTGGGGGGGACCCTGGCTAGCGTGGCTGGAGAGCGAACTACCCTGCCTGCCTACCCAAAGCTAAACCCACAGACAAATGGCGGAGATATGACGTGGTTCAAGTATTTATTTACCCGAACCACGCGACCGTTCGGCCAATCAGAGCGCGTTCGGGTCCGAACCACGTGACCCGTTCGGCCAATCACAGCGCTAGCCGAACGTTCGTGGAACGTTCGGCCATGCGCTCTTAGTTCGGCCATATGGCCGAACAGTTTGGCCGAACACCTGATGGTGTTCGGCCGAACTCGAACATCACCCGAACAGGGTGATGTTCTGCAGAACCCGAACAGTGGCGAACACTGTTCGCCCAACACTAGTCTACAGTAGTCGATAACTAACTCATGTGACAGACAGTGTCAAATAAAAGTCTGTCACACACGGACGCAATCAATAGGGTCAGGCAGATGACAGTCACAGATCACAACAGATGCTGGCCTGGCCTGTGAAGTAACTATTACACAGTAGTAGTGAAGCCTGCGGCACTAAATAAACTCACAGACTATAGCAGTATAAATTAAGTAAACTAGTACGTAGGTAACAACTAACTATAATCCCAAGTAGTAGTGTAGTAGTCGATAACGATAACTAACTCGTGTGACAGTCAGACAGTGACAATAAAAGTCTGTCACACATGGATGCAATCAATAGGGTGAGTCAGGCAGATGACAGTAACAGATCACAACAGATGCTGGCCTGGCCTGTGAAGTAACTATTAAACAGTAGTGAAGCCTGCAGCACTAAATAAACTCATCGACTAGCAGTGCAAATTAAGTAACTTAGTACGTAGGTAACAACTATAATCCCAAGTAGTAGTGTAGTCGTCGATAACTAATTTGTGTGACAGTCAGACAGTGACAATAAAAGTCTGTCACACATGGACGCAATCAATAGGGTCAGGCAGATGACAGTCACAGATCACAACAGATGCTGGCCTTGCCTAGTGGCCTGAGAAGTAACTATTACATAGTGTTGGGCGAACACCTGGATGTTCGGGTTCGCGAACGTTCGCCGAACATGGCCGCGATGTTCGGGTGTTCGCGCCGAACTCCGAACATAATGGAAGTCAATGGGGACCCGAACTTTCGTGCTTTGTAAAGCCTCCTTACATGCTACATACCCCAAATTTACAGGGTATGTGCACCTTGGGAGTGGGTACAAGAGGGAAAAAAATTAGCAAAAAGAGCTTATAGTTTTTGAGAAAATCGATTTTAAAGTTTCAAAGGGAAAACTGTCTTTTAAATGCAGGAAATGTCTGTTTTCTTTGCACAGGTAACATGCTTTTTGTCGGCATGCAGTCATAAATGTAATACAGATGAGAGGTTCCAGGAAAAGGGACCGGTAATGCTAACCCAGCAGCAGCACACGTTATGGAACAGGAGGAGGGCGGCGCAGGGGGAGAAGGCCACGCTTTGAGACACAACAACCCAGGCCTTGCATGAGGACAAGAAGCGTGCGGATAGCATGCATTTTGCCGCCATGCAGTCATAAATGTAATAAAGATAAGAGGTTCCATAAACAGGGACCGGCAACGCTAACCCAGCAGCAGCACACGTGATGGAACAGGAGGAGGCGCAGGAGGAGAAGGCCACGCTTTGAGACACAACAACCCAGGCCTTGCATGAGGACAAGAAGCGTGCAGATAGCATGCATTTTGACGCCATGCAGTCATAAATGTAATAAAGATAAGAGGTTCCATAAACAGGGACCGGCAACGCTAACCCAGCAGCAGCACACGTGATGGAACAGGAGGAGGCGCAGCAGGAGAAGGCTACGCTTTGAGACACAACAACCCAGGCCTTGCATGAGGACAAGAAGCGTGCGGATAGCATGCATTTTGCCGCCATGCAGTCATAAATGTAATAAAGATAAGAGGTTCCATAAACAGGGACCGGCAACGCTAACCCAGCAGCAGCACACGTGATGGAACAGGAGGAGGCGCAGGAGGAGAAGGCCACGCTTTCAGACACAACAACCCAGGCCTTGCATGAGGACAAGAAGCGTGTAGATAGCATGCATTTTGCCGCCATGCAGTCATAAATGTAATAAGGATAAGAGGTTCCATAAACAGGGACCGGCAACGCTAACCCAGCAGCAGCACACGTGATGGAACAGGAGGAGGCGCAGGAGGAGAAGGCCACGCTTTCAGACACAACAACCCAGGCCTTGCATGAGGACAAGAAGCGTGCGGATAGCATGCATTTTGCCGCCATGCAGTCATAAATGTAATAAAGATAAGAGGTTCCATAAACAGGGACCGGCAACGCTAACCCAGCAACAGCACACGTGATGGAACAGAAGAAGGCGCAGGAGGAGAAGGCCACGCTTTGAGACACAACAACCCAGGCCTTGCATGAGGACAAGAAGCGTGCGGATAGCATGCATTTTGCCGCCATGCAGTCATAAATGTAATAAAGATAAGAGGTTCCATAAACAGGGATCGGCAACGCTAACCCAGCAGCAGCACACGTGATGGAACAGGAGGAGGCGCAGGAGGAGAAGGCCACGCTTTCAGACACAACAACCCAGGCCTTGCATGAGGACAAGAAGCGTGCGGATAGCATGCATTTTGCCGCCATGCAGTCATAAATGTAATAAAGATAAGAGGTTCCATAAACAGGGACCGGCAACGCTAACCCAGCAGCAGCACACGTGATGGAACAGGAGGAGGCGCAGGAGGAGAAGGCCACGCTTTCAGACACAACAACCCAGGCCTTGCATGAGGACAAGAAGCGTGCGGATAGCATGCATTTTGCCACCATGCAGTCATAAATGTATTAAGGATAAGAGGTTCCATAAACAGGGACCGGCAACGCTAACCCAGCAGCAGCACACGTGATGGAACAGGAGGAGGCGCAGGAGGAGAAGGCCACGCTTTCAGACACAACAACCCAGGCCTTGCATGAGGACAAGAAGCGTGCGGATAGCATGCATTTTGCCGCCATGCAGTCATAAATGTAATAAAGATAAGAGGTTCCATAAACAGGGACCGGCAACGCTAACCCAGCAGCAGCACACGTGATGGAACAGGAGGAGGCGCAGGAGGAGAAGGCCACGCTTTCAGACGCAACAACCCAGGCCTTGCATGAGGACAAGAAGCGTGCGGATAGCATGCATTTTGCCGCCATGCAGTCATAAATGTAATAAAGATAAGAGGTTCCATAAACAGGGACCGGCAACGCTAACCCAGCAGCAGCACACGTGATGGAACAGGAGGAGGCGCAGGAGGAGAAGGCCACACTTTCAGACACAACAACCCAGGCCTTGCATGAGGACAAGAAGCGTGTGGATAGCATGCATTTTGCCGCCATGCAGTCATAAATGTAATAAGGATAAGAGGTTCCATAAACAGGGACCGGCAACGCTAACCCAGCAGCAGCACACGTGATGGAACAGGAGGAGGCGCAGGAGGAGAAGGCCACGCTTTCAGACACAACAACCCAGGCCTTGCATGAGGACAAGAAGCGTGCGGATAGCATGCATTTCGCCGCCATGCAGTCATAAATGTAATAAAGATAAGAGGTTTCATAAACAGGGACCGGCAACGCTAACCCAGCAACAGCACACGTGATGGAACAGGAGAAGGCGCAGGAGGAGAAGGCCACGCTTTGAGACACAACAACCCAGGCCTTGCATGAGGACAAGAAGCGTGCGGATAGCATGCATTTTGCCGCCATGCAGTCATAAATGTAATAAAGATAAGAGGTTCCATAAACAGGGACCGGCAACGCTAACCCAGCAGCAGCACACGTGATGGAACAGGAGGAGGCGCAGGAGGAGAAGGCCACGCTTTCAGACACAACAACCCAGGCCTTGCATGAGGACAAGAAGTGTGCGGATAGCATGCATTTTTCCACCATGCAGTCATAAATGTAATAAAGATAAGAGGTTCCATAAACAGGGACCGGCAACGCTAACCCAGCAGCAGCACACGTGATGGAACAGGAGGAGGCGCAGGAGGAGAAGGCCACGCTTTCAGACACAACAACCCAGGCCTTGCATGAGGACAAGAAGCGTGCGGATAGCATGCATTTTGCCGCCATGCAGTCATAAATGTAATAAAGATAAGAGGTTCCATAAACAGGGACCGGCAACGCTAACCCAGCCGCAGCACACGTGATGGAACAGGAGGAGGCGCAGGAGGAGAAGGCCACGCTTTCAGACACAACAACCCAGGCCTTGCATGAGGACAAGAAGCGTGCGGATAGCATGCATTTCGCCGCCATGCAGTCATAAATGTAATAAAGATAAGAGGTTCCATAAACAGGGACCGGCAACGCTAACCCAGCAACAGCACACGTGATGGAACAGGAGAAGGCGCAGGAGGAGAAGGCCACGCTTTGAGACACAACAACCCAGGCCTTGCATGAGGACAAGAAGCGTGCGGATAGCATGCATTTTGCCGCCATGCAGTCATAAATGTAATAAAGATAAGAGGTTCCATAAACAGGGACCGGCAACGCTAACCCAGCAGCAGCACACGTGATGGAACAGGAGGAGGCGCAGGAGGAGAAGGCCACGCTTTCAGACACAACAACCCAGGCCTTGCATGAGGACAAGAAGCGTGCGGATAGCATGCATTTCGCCGCCATGCAGTCATAAATGTAATAAAGATAAGAGGTTCCATAAACAGGGACTGGCAACGCTAACCCAGCAACAGCACACGTGATGGAACAGGAGAAGGCGCAGGAGGAGAAGGCCACGCTTTGAGACACAACAACCCAGGCCTTGCATGAGGACAAGAAGCGTGCGGATAGCATGCATTTTGCCGCCATGCAGTCATAAATGTAATAAAGATAAGAGGTTCCATAAACAGGGACCGGCAACGCTAACCCAGCAGCAGCACACGTGATGGAACAGGAGGAGGCGCAGGAGGAGAAGGCCACGCTTTCAGACACAACAACCCAGGCCTTGCATGAGGACAAGAAGCGTGCGGATAGCATGCATTTTGCCGCCAGGCAGTCATAAATGTAATAAAGATAAGAGGTTCCATAAACAGGGACCGGCAACGCTAACCCAGCAGCAGCACACGTGATGGAACAGGAGGAGGCGCAGGAGGAGAAGGCCACGCTTTCAGACACAACAACCCAGGCCTTGCATGAGGACAAGAAGCGTGCGGATAGCATGCATTTTGCCGCCATGCAGTCATAAATGTAATAAAGATAAGAGGTTCCATAAACAGGGACCGGAAACGCTAACCCATCACAGATGGTCATTGTTCATGTTACTTGGTTGGGGTCCAGGAGTGTTGCATAGTCGTTTCCAATCCAGGATTGATTCATTTTAATTTGAGTCAGACGGTCTGCATTTTCTGTGGAGAGGCGGATACGCCGATCTGTGACAATGCCTCCGGCAGCACTGAAACAGCGTTCCGACATAACGCTGGCTGCCGGGCAAGCCAGCACCTCTATTGCGTACATTGCCAGTTCGTGCCAGGTGTCTAGCTTCGATACCCAATAGTTGAAGGGTGCAGATGGATTGTTCAACACAGCTACGCCATCTGACATGTAGTCCTTGACCATCTTCTCCAGGCGATCGGTGTTGGAGGTGGATCTGCACGCTTGCTGTTCAGTGGGCTGCTGCATGGGTGTCAGAAAATTTTCCCACTCCAAGGACACTGCCGATACCATTCCCTTTTGGGCACTAGCTGCGGCTTGTGTTGTTTGCTGCCCTCCTGGTCGTCCTGGGTTTGCGGAAGTCAGTCTGTCGGCGTACAACTGGCTAGAGGAGGGGGAGGATGTCAATCTCCTCTCTAAAGTCTCCACAAGGGCCTGCTGGTATTCTTCCATTTTGACCTGTCTGACTCTTTCTTCAAGCAGTTTTGGAACATTGTGTTTGTACCGTGGATCCAGAAGGGTATAAACCCAGTAATTGGTGTTGTCCAGAATGCGCACAATGCGTGGGTCGCGTTCAATGCAGTCTAGCATGAATTGAGCCATGTGTGCCAGAGTCCTGCCAGAATCCTCATCATCCTCTTGTGAGCGTTGTGATAGTCGTTGTGATGCATCATAGTCGTCACCTTCTTCCTGGTCTGCTTCTGCTGACCATTCGCGCTGAATTGTAGAAGTCCAACGTGCACCGCTCTGGCCCTCGTCAGTGGTGGCATGAAATTCCTGCTCCAACTCCAGCTGTTCCTCCTCCTCTTCTTCGTCATAGCTGCTGGGGCCAGCGTTTCCTGAGGCAGATGGCCTGATGTTGGTACCATCACGCTGATCGTTTTCTCCTTCAGATTCCCCCAGTTGCATCATGACAGCTGTTTCCTTGATTTTCAACATTGACTTCTTCAGTAAACACAGCAGTGGTTTGGTAGTGCTGACTGAAGAGTTGTCACTGCTCACAAGCAACGTGGATTGCTCAAAATTTTGGAGGACTTGGCAGAGGTCCAACATGTTGGCCCAATCGGATCCACAGAAGCTTGGCAGCTGTCCGGATGCGCCTCGGTACTGCGCCGTCATGTACTGGACCACTGCACTCTTCTGCTCGCAAAAGCGGACTAGCATGTGCAGCGTAGAATTCCAGCTCCTAGGGACATCACACAGCAAGCGATGGTGGGGGAGATTGAAGCGCTCCTGCATCTTGGCGAGTGCCCCCGAAGCAGTACTGGAATTTCTACAATGTTTGGCCACTCGTCGCACCTTCAACAGAAGATCGGCCACGCCTGGGTATGTCCTCAGGTACCGCTAAACTACTAGGTTCATCACGTGCGCCAGGCAAGGGATGTGTGTCAGCTTAGCCAACCTTAAAGCGCGAATGAGATTACTCCCATTATCACACACAACCATGCCCGGTTTCAGGTCCAGCGGTGCCAGCCACAAATCCATCTGTTCCTTTATTCCCCTTCAAATTTCCTCCCCTGTGTGCTGCTTATCCCCAAGGCAGATCAGCTTCAGCGACGCTTGCTGACGCATGCCAACAGCTGTGCTGCACTGCTTCCACGATCCTACTGCTGCTGGGTTAGCGTTTCCGGATGAGGTACAGATTTGAGATGCGTTGGAGGAGAAGGAGTCAGAGAGGTAGGTGCTGCTGTTGTTATCCAGTGGGAGGGACGGCGGTGCAGCTGTTTGCGGCGTGGGCAACACCCGCGCCGTAACAGGTGAGGAATCGCTGCCAGGCTCCACAAGGTTCACCCAGTGCGCGGTAAGGGAGATGTATCGACCCTGGCCGAACGCACTCGTCCAGGTGTCAGTGGTGAGGTGAACCTTGCAGGCAACGGCATTCTTCAAGCTTCGGGTTATTTTGCTGACCACGTGCTCATGCAACTCAGGCACTGCAGAGCGCGCAAAGTGGTAGCGGCTGGGAACCACGTAATGTGGGATGGCCACTGACATCATGCCCTTGAAGCTGTTTGTCTCCACCACTCGATATGGCAGCAGGCCAGAAGCTTGGCTATGCTGGCTGTTAGTGCCACGGCCCGGGGGTCATTTGCTGGCAATTTCCTCTTGCGCTCAAGCATCTCCGAGACAGACAACTGAACCGTAGGGCTGCACACTGAACGGCTGTTGGTTGTTGTGTTTGATGACTGGGAGACCTCAAGAGCACTATTCCGGAAAGTGACAGTGTCAGCGTCGTCTGATGTTTGTGAATGTTGTTGTGAACCACGCAATGGCTGGGCTACTGCTGCTGCTGAGGAGGGTCTGGTGGTGAGTCTGGTGACCCCAAGGGAGGCAGTGTTGCTGGTACCCTGTCCTGGCGACCACAGAGTGGGATGTTTGGATACCATGTGGCGGGTCATGCTGGTGGTGGAGAGGTTGTTAATATGTTTCCCCCTGCTCAGGCGGGTCTTGCACACCTTGCAAATCACCATGGTACCATCCTCACTGCAGTCTTCAAAGAAAGGCCAGACTTTGGAGCACCTGCCTTGCTGGCGATTTCTGTTTGCGCCTCTTTTGCGTCTCACTTGAACTTCCACGCTTGTGGTGCCTGAAATTTTGCGCCGCCTACCTTGTGGCACAAGGCGAACTCGTGCAGCAGTGGGTTCTTCAACAGACTCATCTGTGCTGCTACGACGGCGATGTTTGCCTTCACATACAAAAATCTGGGTCTCTGTCAACATTGTCCATACCCTCCTCCTCTTCCATCTCCTCAAACTCGTCATATGTGATTGTGGGCCGCCGCCGTGGAGTAGAGCTCCCCACAACAACCTCTGCGCAGCACACTCCAACGTCGTCTTCAAGATCTTCTCGGCCGACCTCCTGCAATTGAAACCTCTCCTGCCCAACTTGCTCTGGGATTTGGGTTTCAAATTCCTCCTCGGACTCGCCTTGCATTTCAGTGCGCGGTGCATTTCCCACAGTCAATGGTTGTGAATCCGGGCACAAAATTTCTGGCAGTTCCATTGACCTTTGAAAGGTGGAAGTTTGTTGGGCTGGGAATAGCTCCTGCGAATACCCCATTGTGTCCTGAGGAAATTCTTCGGACTGGTTGTTTGGCAGTTGTGTGCGTGGTGTCGCTGCCGGTTGTGTCAGCTTTGTGCCCACTGGCTCCTTGTAACTGGCTGAGGACTCGGACCTTGTGCGTGATGTGCTGGTGCTGCTTAACCCACTGCGGGACGCTTGAGAGGTCATCCAATTAATTATCTGGTCCTGTTCTTTTGGATTTGTGAGGGTTGATTTCCTGGACAACATGGGCGGTATTGAGTAGGTTTTCTTCGGTGCCCCACTGTGGCCTGTACGTGAACCGTCAGGGGGAACACCTCTTCCCTTGCCCCTCCCTCTTTCACAGGATTTCTTCTTCATTTCACTTATCCTTAAAGTACACGCTGACTGGCAGCAGTACAGTGGCAGTACAGAAATGCTATACAGTGGCGGGTGAGCGGTGTACTACTGTTCCCAGCAGCGACACAGAGCAAAATGCTATACAGGGTGAGCGGTGTACTACTGTTCCCAGCAGACACACAGAGTGGCAGTAAACACAATTCTATATAGTGTGGGTGAGCGGTGTACTACTGTTCCCAGCAGACACACAGAGTGGTAGTAAACACAATTCTATATAGTGTGGGTGAGCGGTGTACTACTGTTCCCAGCAGACACACAGAGTGGCAGTAAACACAATTCTATATAGTGTGGGTGAGCGGTGTACTACTGTTCCCAGCAGCGACACAGAGCACAATGCTATACAGGGTGAGCGGTGTACTACTGTTCCCAGCAGACACACAGAGTGGCAGTAAACACAATGCTATATAGTGTGGGTGAGCGGTGTACTACTGTTCCCAGCAGCGACACAGAGCACAATGCTATACAGGGTGAGCGGTGTACTACTGTTCCCAGCAGAGACACAGATTGGCAGTAAACACAATGCTATAGTGTGGGTGAGCGGTGTACTACTGTTCCCAGCAGCGACACAGAGCACAATGCTATACAGGGTGAGCGGTGTACTACTGTTCCCAGCAGACACACAGAGTGGCAGTAAACACAATGCTATATAGTGTGGGTGAGCGGTGTACTACTGTTCCCAGCAGCGACACAGAGCAAAATGCTATACAGGGTGAGCGGTGTACTACTGTTCCCAGCAGACACACAGAGTGGCAGTAAACACAATTCTATATAGTGTGGGTGAGCGGTGTACTACTGTTCCCAGCAGACACACAGAGTGGTAGTAAACACAATTCTATATAGTGTGGGTGAGCGGTGTACTACTGTTCCCAGCAGACACACAGATTGGCAGTAAACACAATGCTATATAGTGTGGGTGAGCGGTGTACTACTGTTCCCAGCAGCGACACAGAGTAAAATGCTATACAGGGTGAGCGGTGTACTACTGTTCCCAGCAGACACACAGAGTGGCAGTAAACACAATTCTATATAGTGTGGGTGAGCGGTGTACTACTGTTCCCAGCAGACACACAGAGTGCCAGTAAACACAATGCTATATAGTGTGGGTGAGCGGAGTACTACTGTTCCCAGCAGCGACACAGAGCACAATGCTATACAGGGTGAGCGGTGTACTACTGTTCCCAGCAGACACACAGAGTGGCAGTAAACACAATGCTATATAGTGTGGGTGAGCGGTGTACTACTATTCCCAGCAGCGACACAGAGCACAATGCTGTACAGGGTGAGCGGTGTACTACTGTTCCCAGCAGCGACACAGAGTAAAATGCTATACAGGGTGAGCGGTGTACTACTGTTCCCAGCAGACACACAGAGTGGCAGTAAACACAATTCTATATAGTGTGGGTGAGCGGTGTACTACTGTTCCCAGCAGACACACAGAGTGCCAGTAAACACAATGCTATATAGTGTGGGTGAGCGGTGTACTACTATTCCCAGCAGCGACACAGAGCACAATGCTGTACAGGGTGAGCGGTGTACTACTGTTCCCAGCAGGCACACAGAGTGGCAGTAAACACAATGCTATATAGTGTGGGTGAGCGGTGTACTACTATTCCCAGCAGCGACACAATGACCGGGGGACCCTGGCTAGCCTGGCTGGAGAGAGAACTACCCTGCCTGCCTACCCAAAGCTAAACCCACAGACAAATGGCGGAGAAATGACGTGGATCGGGTATTTATTTACCCGAACCACGTGACCCGTTCGGCCAATCAGAGCGCGTTTGGGTCCGAACCACGTGACCCGTTCGGCCAATCACAGCGCTAGCCGAACGTTCGGGGAACGTTCGGCCATGCGCTCTTAGTTCAGCCATATGGCCGAACAGTTTGGCCGAAAACCATCAGGTGTTCGGCCGAACTCGAACCTCACCCGAACAGGGTGATGTTCTGCAGAACTTGAACAGTGGCGAACACTGTTCGCCCAACACTACTATTACACAGTAGTAGTGAAGCCTGCGGCACTAAATAAACTCACAGACTAGCAGTACAAATTAAGTAAACTAGTACGTAGGTAACAACTAACTATAACCCCTAGTAGTAGTGTAGTAGTCGATAACTAACTTGTGTGACAGACAGTGAGTGACAATAAAAGTCTGTCACACACGCACCCAATCAATAGGGTCGGGCAGATGACAGTCACAGATCACAACAGATGCTGGCCTGGCCTAGCCTAGTGGCCTGTGAAGTTACTATTACACAGTAGTGAAGCCTGTGACACTAAAACTCACAGACTATAGCAGTACAAATTAAGTAAACTAGTATGTAGGTAACAACTAACTATAATCCCTAGTAGTAGTGTAGTAGTCGATAACTAACTCATGTGACAGTCAGACAGTGACAATAAAAGTCTGTCACACAAGGAACGCAATCAATAGGGTGGGGCAGATGACAGTCACAGTTCACAACAGATGCTGGCCTGGCCTAGTGGCCTGTGAAGTAACTATTACACAGTAGTAGTGATAGTGAAGTCTGCGGCACTAAATAAACTCACAGACTATAGCAGTCCAAATTAAGTACACTAGTACGTAGGTACAGGGCAGTTTCTAGGCTAAAATGCACCCAGTGCGAGAGTGTAAAAATTGCGCCCCCCCCCCCGTGCCGGAGCCAGGTATAGGTGCCTGCAGTATAGGTTAGCTAGGTCTAGTTGCACTCAGTATAGGTAGTGGGCTATAGGTCCCCCCAATATAGGTAGCCAGGCATAGGTGCCCCAGTATAATTGCCCAGAGTATAGATTAGCCAGGTAGGTGCCTCCACTATAGGTATCCAGTATAGTTCAGGGGCGGACTGGCCAGGGGGGCAGGGGGGCAATCTCCCCCCAGGCCACCTTTCATTCAGTGATTTAGGGTAGGTTTGGTGTCTGGTGTATTGGGGTTTGTTGTAAGGCAATGCTAGCTGATAAAAGTGCAATCAGAGGACAGGCAAGCTGGTAAATATACACAGCATGATGCAGAGCTTGCCTGGAGGGTCCGTGTGCAAACATCTGTCTGGTCTCTCCCCATTGTTATTATGACTGCATGTGTGGATAAGGTGTTATACAAGTTAAAGTTTTTGACAGTCCCTAGAATCCAGGAGGGCTACTTTCTGACTTGTGTGAGAGACTGGCAGGGACAGGAGTCCTATTACAGGCAAGTAGCCTCTGTGTGATGTGCAATACAGATAAGCTCTCTGCTCCATCTCAGGCTATTCTCAATTTCTCTCCACTCCTCCTCTCTCTGGGCTAGTGCACGCCAAAATCGCAATAGCAATCGCTAGCAATTTGTGAGTGTGATTTTGTGAAACGATTTTCAGAGCGTTTTTTTTTTATGAATTGCTCCAAAAAATGCTACATGCAGTGTGTAGCATTTTTTGGAGCAATTCATTAAAAATAGCTCTGAAAATCGCTTCACAAAATCACACTCACACAAATTGCTAGCGATTGCTATTGCGATTTTTGCGTGCACTAGCCCAGAGGAGTGGAGAGAAATTGAGAATAGCCTGAGATGGAGCAGAGAGCTTATCTGTATTGCACATCACACAGAGACTACTTGCCTATCATAGGACTCCTGTCCCTGACAGTCCCTCACACAAGTCAGAAAGCAGCCCTCCTGGAGTCTAGGGACTGTCAAAAACTTTTCAACTTGTATAACACCTTACCCACACATGCAGTCATAATAACAATGGGGAGAGACCAGACAGATGTTTGCCCACAGACCCTTCAGGCAAGCTCTGCATCATTCATGCTGTGTATATTTGCCAGCTTGCCTGTCTTCTGATTGCACTTTTATCAGCTAGCCTCAAGTTTCACATTGCCTTACAGCAAACCCAAATACTTACAACAAACCCAAATACACCAGACACCAGACCTGCCCTAAATCACTGAATGAAAGGTGGCCTGGGGGGAGATTGCCCCCCTTCCCCCCTGGCCAGTCAGTGTAGCTGTTTACAGTGCTTCCCTGAACTAACTTTGCAGTCCCCTGGGGAGAGGGAGGGAGAGTTCACAGCGCCCTTTGGCTGTCTGCGCTCAGGGCTGCCGCACGGCTGCACGGCCCCTAGAAACGGGTCTGCGTAGGTATCAACTACTACTAACTATAATCCTTAGCAGTAGTGTATACAGTAGTTGATAACTAACTCGTGTGACAGACAGTGAGTGACAATAAAAGTCTGTCACACACGAATGCAATCAATAGGGTCAGGCAGATGGAGCTGGGAAAAAAGGGTGCAGGCAGCTAGTGGACAAAAAGGGCGCCGCCATTCACTCCCATAATAAATAACGTTTAATGGGCGCCGAGCAGGAAAAAAGGGCGCCGGAGCTAAATAAAGTTTACAAACGGCGCCCGGAGCTAAATAAAGTTTACAAACGGCGCCCAGAGATGTTTAATGATTTATAACTGAGCTTGTGGTGATTTACGTTTATAAAATGCACCCGTGCCGAATAACGTTTCTGAAAATACTAAACATATTTATCTTATTTAAATAATTAAAACATTATTTAAAGTTTTATCCCTTACTGTTTGTAAAACATTATTATTCACAAAATAAAGCGATCAGTACGTAACGTAAATTGCTAAATATTTTTTGCATCCACAATTAGTAAAACATTATTATCCACATAATAAAGGGGGGTCTTAGGTTTAGGCACCAACAGGGGGGTCTTAGGTTTAGGCACCAACAGGGGGGTCTTAGGTTTAGGCACCAACAGGGGGGTCTTAGGTTTAGGCACCAACAGGGGGGTCTAGGGGTTAGGGGTAGGTACAGGGAGGTTTACTTAGGCACCAACAGGGGGGGTATTAGGTTTAGGCACCAACAGGGGGGTCTTAGGTTTAGGCACCAACAGGGGGGTCTAGGGGTTAGGGGTAGGTACAGGGAGGGTTACTTAGGCACCAACAGGGGGGTCTTAGGTTTGGGCACCAACAGGGGGGTCTTAGGTTTAGGCACCAACAGCGGGTTCTTAGGTTTAGGCACCAACAGGGGGGTCTTAGGTTTAGGCACCAACAGGGGGGTCTAGGGGTTAGGAATAGGTACAGGGAGGGTTCTGTGTAAGAGTAGGCTTAGGTATAGTTTTAGTAAAATTTTAGTAATAATTACTAATGTTTTACAACACTTATTACGAACGTAGTTATATTTATATAATCGTTCTAAAGAATATTTTCAGATTTTATTATAAGAACAAACCATAAATGAAGGTTATTCACAATAATATACAATTATAACAATTAAACATATATTATTGTTTTTTTAATAAACGTAATTATAAGTTTAACTTTTGAAACAGGGAAGATTAACGTTTTCACAATTTCCGATTTCATAAACATTATTTAATGATTTATAATTTTGTTAAACATTATTTGTAAATGAAATATAGCACACTATTTTAATAAACCCTATTAATGATTAATTATTATTTAGAGTTTACACCCCGCGCCCTTTTTGTCCGGGCGCCCTTTTTGTACGTACGCCAGGCAGATGACAGTCACAGATCACAACAGATGCTGGCCTGTAAAGTAACTAACACAGTACTGAAGCTAATAAACTCACAGACTAACAGTACAAATCAAGTAAACTAGTACTAGTACACAACTTACTATAATCCCTAACCTACCTAAGCTAGTAGGCTAAGGCCACCTAGGCTAGCAGGCGCTAGCCTGCACACAGAGCTAACACTAGCCTAGCACAGTATACAGTACACTACACTAGCTGACTGAACTATAACAGTCAAATCACTAACTATAAAACAATATAATCAATGTGTGTAGAATGTGTGTAGGAGGTAAAACGTTGGGTTTAACAGTTGAAAAGCACTTGCTAAGACACGCAGCAGCACTGGAGAGGCTCTCAGTACCGCAGAGTCACACAGCGAGTACGCGCTCCCTAAGATGGCCACCGCCCTACATAGAGGAGGGGAGGGCCAGGCTCCCATCCTCTGATTGGTTGCTAGGGCCTCAGCTGGGGGCCTTCTGATTGGCCCAATGACGTCATCCCCTGCATACCGAAAGCCGAATTCGTGATCACACGTTACACCCGTAATCACGGCCGAATTCGAGAGTGACTATTCGGGTACATTTGACTTCGAATTCGGGAGCAGTATCGCTATTCGAATTCGGCAATCATGAAAATCTGCCCGTGTTCATGGGTAAATTCGAATTCGCGATCTCTAGCGAGCAACCCTGCTTAGCCTGTTACATTGACTCTGCTTGATATCAGCCAGTCCTGACCTCAACTTTTGTTATCTCTAAATTGCCACAATTGCTGTCACTGGTAGGACAATCCCAAGACCATGACTGGTGGTCACTTACAGCAAAGTAGTTCACTGCCCACTAGGGGTTGCATACCATCAACAATTGCAGGACACAAGTTTAGAACAGTGGCTACTTAGTCTCTGCACTTGTGCCAGCCATTACTGACAGTCGACAGTACACAAGTACAGTAGGTTGCGCTGTTAACCTCTATGCCTTTTTTGCTCTTTTTAACAGAGTAACCAAGCAGCTCAGGGTGACCCAAACTACTAGGAATGTATAGGGGGATAAAAGGAACCAAAAAGCCCTCCTACTAAAAAAGCAAAGCTTGGTGTAATTTGCCTTCTTAAAACAGAAGGAAATTTGCAATAATTCAGTTATAAGTGAACATGTGTGGTTACCCACAATGCACTACCACTGAATATGCAAATTATCCCTTTTTGCCCTTGTTAAGCCAAGCAAGCATCCAGAACCGCTGGTGTATAGCAAGCCTATAGCTTTAAGTTTTACACAGCCATATCAAACCCACATGTAGACAGCCTGTTTCGGACTTTTGGTCCTCATCAGTATATGGCAGGGATTGATAAGGCTGTATGAAATAGGGCTTGGACCAGTAAAACAGAGTAACCAAGCAGCTCAGGGTGACCCAAACTACTAGGAATGTATAGTGGGATAAAAGGAACCAAAAAGCCCTCCTACTAAAAAAGCAAAGCTTGGTGTAATTTGCCTTCTTAAAACAGAAGGAAATTTGCAATAATTCAGTTATAATAAATGAGTACTGTATTTTTAATTCTTAAAGAGGAACTTTAGCCTAAACAAACATACTGTCATTAAGTTACATTAAAGAGACTCCGTAACAAAAATTGCATCCTGTTTTTTATCATCCTACAAGTTCCAAAAGCTATTCTAATGTGTTCTGGCTTTCTGCAGCACGTTCTACTATCACCATCTCTGTAATAAATCAACTTATCTCTCTCTTGTCAGACTTGTCAGCCTGTGTCTGGAAGGCTGCCAAGTTCTTCAGTGTTGTGGTTCTGCTATGATCTCCCCCTTCCAGGCCCCTCTATGCACACTGCCTGTGTATTATTTAGATTAGGACAGCTTCTCTCTTCTCTCTTCTCTTTTACAAGCTGGATAAATCCTCCTCTGAGCTGGCTGGGCTTTCACATAGTGAGGAATTACAGACAAGGGCAAAGCTGTTTGCAGGAAGAAAAGAGCAGCCTGAAACTTCAGTGCATGAGAACAGGGGGAAAGAAACACACAAATGATCTCTTGAGATTCAAAAGGAAGGCTGTATACAGCCTGCTTGTGTATGGATGTATTTTCTATGTGTGGACATACTGTACATCAACCTACTTCCTGTTTTGGTGGCCATTTTGTTTGTTTATAAACAAACTTTTTAAAACTGTTTTTAACCACTTTTAATGTGGCGGGGAGCGGCGAAATTGTGACAGAGGGTAATAGGAGATGTCCCCTAACGCACTAGTATGTTTACTTTTGTGTGATTTTAACAATACAGATTCTCTTTAATACAACATTTTAGAGGAAAAGTTAGGAGGGCGTATATCCCAATAAAGTCACCAAAACACTTAATATCAATTTTAAAATATCATAACTTTTATTCACTATCAAAAATACAAATCTTAAAAAGCGCCAAGCAACGGTGGATCAAATCACCCCGCAACTCTCATACAAAAACTCACACCCCACTCCAAGCTCACTCCAGACTCACACACCTGCCTCTATTGCTGATGATATTCACAGCCACTGGTACCAGTGATTTTTAGAAACAATGTTCCTCCCAAAAAACATAAGGCCTTTCTAAACAAAGTTCCTCCAAAAACATTGGATCCTCACGGGATGCAAAAATCCAGAATGTGCGTCACAGAAAAAGGGGGAAAATACATGCAATGTATCCTCCTACTTCAGCTCAGTTCCCTTGGATATAATGATGAATAATGCAACAAACGATTCCATAAACACACTGCTGTTTGTTCAAAGCAATCATAGGCATATAGACTCAAAGCCTATTGAGTCACTGGCAAAAAGTGCTAGTGTTGTTAGTAGCAGAAAGCAACATAGCATGCCAGAGTATCCAGCCACAGTACTGATCCGTCGGTGTCCAGCTCCCAGGGATCCTGTATTAATATCCAAGTGATAAACAGCCAAAGTAGTTCACTCTTCACCATATGTAACAGGAGGACAATGGTCCAGACCAGGAGGGAGTGAAGAGAGGCGTCGGGGCAGCGATCACACACACGCCAGGCAACCCATGCTAGGCCACGACATGTTTCACCCGACACTTCCGGTTTCCTCAGGTGGGCGTGGTTCAGGCATTCAACATCCTGTGACACCATCTCACACTATGTGGCGGCGCCCAGCCAATTGCGGCACGCCGTATCCGCCCACCCCAAGTCCAGCCCCCACGGAGGGTCAGAGGAGACTACGTCACCATCCCAACTAGGAAGGGGGAGGCGGGCACAACGCCCGCACGCGACCAGAAAGGATGCAGCCACACCAGAGTCAGCAAAAGGATCGTCCGGGCGTCCCCAGAGGCGGCGCCCGACACACACCCCCATCCCGCCCCCACCACCGCAACACCCAACGAGGAGAGAGGTCAGTTAGACTTCATCCAGGGGGTGCCGAGATGGCAACACATAATATAAATCAACCAAACAGAAGGTGCAAAAAATGCACACATACAGACTACTTCTATTATAAGGGCAATACATAAGGTCCCTGCATATTCCTATGCTCTCCATTTTAAGGAGAGTTACATTAGTTATGTTAATAAAAATAGTGTAACGATTGGTCATGCAGATCGTGGTCGTGACTGGAACCAGACTGGCAGATCCACGATCTCTGCATGGCAATCATTTTGGTTTAACAAAACTGGAAGATCACAATTGAAATACTGACGTCTGCACAACAGAGTAGAATGATGAATGTGTTTTATTTACAATAATGCAAAGTGTACAAATACAGATCACCATACACATACAATCGTACAATCAAACAACACGTGGTGCACCACAAATACCAGAATCCTGACTATCTATCTATCTATCTATCTATCTATCTATCTATCTATCTATACCAATATATACAGCAACAGACAGAATATTTACAACAGTGCATAATCCGAATCATCATACATAAAGGGAAGTCATACAAGCAGGAGTCAAACCAAGAGATCAGCATCAGGTAATAACGTCAGACAGAGAGTGGTCAGGTTAGCAAGGATCGATGCCAGGAATTCAGAGTAATAAAAGGCAAGGCAGGAACTAGGAAACACAGGATCAAAGGCCAGAGTCACAACTGCAGCAAGAACACGAACGGAATGACCTAGCAATGTGCTGCTAGCAAGTCCATCCTTTTATAAGCAGCACATTGCTCAGGTGACTGGCCAGAATCTTTCACAGTTCCATCTGCTGGTGAGCCGAGGAATTGCACCGCTCCCAGCAATATGAGAGCCATCTGCTGGTAGACAGCGGTAATCCACCTCAAGTTCCTCAGTGTTGCCACCAGCAGGATGACACAGGCACGGATCATTACAGTACCCCCCTCTTTAGGAGCGTACTCGGAACGCTCCTCACGATCTCCAGAGGTAGCCCCACCTGGGTCCCAATAGAAAAACCGAGACTGGGTGGGCAGGGAGGGAAAGAAATCAAAAAACATACAATATGGATGGACCACCGGAGTCTTTAGAGGCTGGACAGCCTGGACATGATGTGACTGGAAAGAGTCACGCAGAAACACAGATTGGGAAGCAGCAACACCTGGAACAGCGTACTTGGAAGCAGCGACTGGAACCGCAGACTTGGAAGCAGCGACTGTAACCGCAGACTTGGAAGCAGCGACTGTAACCGCAGACTTGGAAGCAGCGACTGGATCCGCAGACTTGGAAGCAGCGACTGGAACCGCAGACTTGGAAGCAGCGACTGGAACCGCAGACTTGGAAGCAGCGACTGGAACTGCAGACTTGGAAGCAGCGACTGGAACCGCAGACTTGGAAGCAGCGACTGGAACCGCAGACTTGGAAGCAGCGACTGGAACCGCAGACTTGGAAGCAGCGACTGGAACCGCAGACTTAGAAGCAGCGACTGGAACCACAGACTTGGAAGCAGCGACTGGAACCGCAGACTTGGAAGCAGCGACTGGAACCGCAGACTTGGAAGCAGCGGCTGGAACCGCAGACTTGGAAGCAACAGCAGAGGTCTGTGACATCTGAGCAGTAAACTGGAAAACTTCAGGTAATGCTGCAGGCATATTAGCAACAGACTGAATAGTCTCAGACAGGGTAGCAACAGGCTGGATAGTAAACTGGGTGCCCTCAAGTAATCCAGCAGACCAGGCACTACCAGGGAGAAGCAAGAACAGTAGCAGGCCGGGCACCATCAGGAACATCAGCAACAAAATTCTGTGAAGGCTGGGCAGCAGTTTGCATAACCTCGGGCAAAACAGAAGACAGGATAACTTTAGGCAAGTTAACAGGTTGGGACGCTTCAGACAGGGCAGCAGGCTCAGTAGTCTCAGACAGAATAACAGACTGTGTAACCTCATGGATCTGGACCTTTGATTGAGCACTTGGCTGAGCGCTTGGCTGGACCGTTGGCTGAGATCCCAATACAGTCTGTGGGGGGTGGCACTGAAACTGTGTGAACTGAGCCTGTGCGGACTGGGAGCAAAGTTCTGCAGGCAAGGAGCAAAGTTCTGCAGGCAAGAAGCAAAGTTCTGCAGGCAAGGAGCAAAGTTCTGCAGGCTGGGAGCAACACTCTGCAGGCTGGGAGCAACACTCTGCAGGCTGGGAGCAACACTCTGCAGGCTGGATGCAACACTCTGCAGGCTGGATGCAACACTCTGCAGGCTGGTTTGCAGGACTGGATACTGCAGGATAAACATTCTGGAGCTCTACAGGCCTGGCAGGCTGACCCACTGTCAGCAAATCTAGTCCATGAAAAAGTCCACAAAGAAAGGCGAGGGACTGCTCAGGACCGACTAGAGATTGCTGAGGACACAAATCACCTGGAGTCTGCATGGACATGGTTGAAGTCTGTATGGAGCTGCATGGAGCCTGCACCAACCTGCATGGAGGCTGCACACGACTGGAATCGGCTGGAGGCTGCACACGACTGGAATCGGCTGGAATCGGCTGGAGGCTGCACACGACTGGAATCGGCTGGAGGCTGCACACGACTGGAATCGGCTGGAATCGGCTGGAGGCTGCACATGACTGGATTCGGCTGGAGGCTGCACACGCTGAATGGAGTTGGTAGGAAAGAATGTCTTTTTCTTTTTGGATGATGACTTATTTTCTAATGATTTTTGCCAGGACCAAGGTGTGGTTCTGACTACAGTTTGCAATGGAGTTTGTACAGATAACTGACATGCAGGTTGTGAACTCTGGACATAAGGGTTATCAGAGAGAGAATGAGATTGAAACTTAGAGGAAAGAATTTCTTTCCCAGATGGCAATCAAAACAGAGGCAGATTCATTCTCACACAAGGCATTAACCATCAGAGATCTTACTCCACACATACAATTCCTAATAAACTCCTCATTTTGTTGCGAATAGAATGACATAAACTCTTCCCTATCATTCTTCAAATAGCCATAAAAAGCATTGATCTCTTCTGCAGTAAAATCAAAACTGACTCGATTGCTGCAATCTCTCCACTCATTTGATTCCTCAATCACATGCATGCCTGCATCTGCACTTGAATCAAATGACAAGACTTCCTTCCAAACTTGGATCAGAGCAGAGGCGGCTTTTTGCGGACACAATTTGTAACCACTCATCCTTTCCACAGCATGCACATATTTCAGCAGACAAGAACTTTCCATTTTAGAATAGTGGTTTAGAAAACTTTTCCTATCCTTCTTTAAATGATCGAATAGATAGTTAATATCACCTGCACAAAAGACAGGCTCTAAACGAGATTGGTTCCTAACTGGCCGAGAATTTATTTGTCTATTAATAGAACTTGACTGAACTACATCAGAAACATAATCAAGACTGGACTGGATTCTAACAGGCAAAGAACCAATCTGTATATTATTCTTTGCTGTCACAGAACAAGGTTTGCATTGGGAAATTAACATCTCTTCCCAGGAAGACATTAACAATGAGGTTTTTTCAAATTTGCATACTCTTAAATCAATTAATGTGGATAGAAGGCCAAACGCTCTGAAACCCCCAGAAAGCAATCACTCCACCGGTGCAGGATCAGGTGAGCCAGGCCACAGGTAACATCAAGCAAAGGAGTATCCGCAATCACAGCGAAGTGGTAAAAGCTGGTATTCTTTATTGAAAAAGCCACAAAAAAGGACACAAATAGGACCACAAACTGACTGACGTGTATCGGGCTCAAAGTTCGCCCTTAATCATAGTCATACAGGTTCTGAAAGAGGCGGGGACTTTATAGTCGAAGGAGAGGGGAGGGAGAAAAACTCCCACCCACTCAATCTGAAAAAAAGCCACAACCTCTTAAAGGGAACAGAGTACATCTTATAATAAACATTACTATATAGAAATATCACATAATTACAAAAATACAAAAAAAGTAACAAAATTATTAAAAACATCTGAATGTTAAAATCCCGTACAAAAAGTACAAATGAAGAAAGGAAGAAAATGACTGGCAACTAGAAGAATTAAAAACAATGGTGCATGAGCCAGCCTGGGGCCCCAGGAACTCTCACTGCCCGGGGCCCCAGAACCAGCATCTAACACCATATGTGAGCACAGCCAAAACCTTGGAGCTGCCACCTCAAAAGCCTGTCTCCTACTGCTCTAAAACTTACCAAACACACAATTGGAGAAACTCACTCCCAAACAGTTCTCTGCTGCTTTATAAAGCCTGCAGGCTGCTTATAAGCCAATGAGAAGTGCACACATAATACACCTAGCTTGCAGTGATAATCAAGCAAAAGCTGAGCAAGTCAGCCAATTAGTAGGAGAGGGCTTCAGTTGCATATAGACAATGGCTATATGACCAGCAGGGGGCACCAGCGTGCAGGATATTCCCTCTCATCTGCCCCCCTCCTAACTAAACTGCATGGGATACTACAATAATTAAAAACAATGGTGCATGAGCCAGCCTGGGGCCCCGGGAACTCTCACTGCCCGGGGCCCCAGAACCAGCATCTAACACCATATGTGAGCACAGCCAAAACCTTGGAGCTGCCACCTCCAAGGCCTGTCTCCTACTGCTCTAAAACTTACCAAACACACAATTGGAGAAACTCACTCCCAAACAGTTCTCTGCTGCTTTATAAAGCCTGCAGGCTGCTTATAAGCCAATGAGAAGTGCACACATAATACACCTAGCTTGCAGTGATAATCAAGCAAAAGCTGAGCAAGTCAGCCAATTAGTAGGAGAGGGCTTCAGTTGCATATAGACAATGGCTATATGACCAGCAGGGGGCACCAGCGTGCAGGATATTCCCTCTCATCTGCCCCCCTCCTAACTAAACTGCATGGGATACTACAATAATTAAAAACAATGGTGCATGAGCCCTCTTTTTATCCTGTCAACGCTAGATCTCCCGCAATAGATACATTTCAGGATCTTGTAGAGAGGGAACTGAGTAGCCTGGCCAGGGTTTCCAAGGCCCCTTCCGACCTCACCTCCCTCGAGCGTCGGGCTCTTAATGAATTACATGGTGACCCCAACATTGTCGGCAGATAAGGGTGGGGCGGTGGTGGTCCTGGATGCCACGGATTACAGAGCGGAGGCTCTGAGACAGCTGGGGGATGGAGGTGTGTATCTATCCTTGGCTCGCAACCCCACGCAGGAGTATCTTTGTGATCTTCGGGCACTGCTGGAACGTGGGGTGAACATGGGGGTACTTACTATGCGACTCTCTGAGTTTTTATGTCCATCGCACCCTGTTCTCCCCGTGTTCCACCATCTCCCGAAGATTCACAAACCGGGCGTTCCCCCAAGGGGCCGACCAATTGTTGCCGGTATTGGCTCCTTGGGTGAGCGCCTGGTCGAGTGGGTGGACGCACACCTCCAGCCCCTAGTGTCGAGACTTCCGGGTTATCTTCAAGATACCCGACACTCTACAGAGACTCTCCAGTCTTGACAAGTTTGGGTGGAATTGTAACTTCCGGTGGGTGACCCTGGATGTCACCTCATTATATTCTTCTATTCCCCATGCACTGGCTTTACAAGCACTAGAATTTCATCTCACTACATATTCCTCTTTTGATTCTTCACTACAGTGTTTTTTGCTCATAGCAGTTGAGTACCTTCTCACGCACAACTTTTTCGTCTTTGATTCCCAGTTTTATCTCCAGAGATGCGGAGTTTTCCCCCTCCCTGGCCAACCTATATATGGGTTGGTGGGAGGAGCTCCGCATCTTTGGGGATGATAATCCTTTTGCCTCCCATATACAATGGTATGGCAGGTACATAGACGACTTGTTGTTGGTGTGGGAGGGTCCTCCTGACATTTTGGAGTCTTTTTTGAATTATCTAAATGAAAATCAATTCAATTTGATGTTCACAATGAATACCCATGCAACTTCGATTGATTATTTAGATCTCACATTAACAGGTGATCCCATGTCACAGACAATTTCTACATGCACTTTCCGGAAACCGACATCGGGAAACTCTATTCTTTCAGCTAAATCTTATCATCCTAGACACACCATTGATGCCATACCGACAGGCGAATTTGTTAGAGCAATTCGTAATTGTTCTACTTTGGAGGGTGTCAATAAGGAGTGCAGCCTGATCGAGTCTAGGCTACGGCAGAGAGGATATACAGAGAGGCATTTAAAATAGAGTCGTAATATGGTGGCCAAAAAATCTAGGACAGAACTTTTAGACAGTAACAAGGGTAAATACAGACGAACAGGGAAGGGTACTGTTACGTTTGTAACAGAATATAGTTTAGAATATAAAAATATTGTCCACACCATCAAGAAATACCTCCCAGTTTTACATTCAGATCCCAAACTGAAACAGGTTCTGGATAGAGGGTGCCGTTTTTCATCCCGAAAGGCACGCACTTTAGGGTCCCTCCTATCCCCTAGCCTTTTTAGGTCTCCGGCCTCTATTCGCACCCCGACTTGGTTAAGTACAGTAGGATCTTATCCCTGTGGTTTTACCACATGTCATTACTGCAAGTGCCATCACAAAGGAACCTCTATCTTCTCATATACTACAAATAGGTCTTTTCCCATTCTGCAGAATATCAATTGGGATACGAAACATGCAGTTTGCGTTATTTCGTGTACCAGCTGTCGCATCCAGTATGTGGGGTGCACCACCCGCAATCTTCGAGCGAGGATAGGTGAAAACTACTGTGCGACTAGCTGGAACACTTTCAAAAAATCTGCTGTTTCGAAACATTTTGAGAACTGCCATAATGGCAACATGACCTCTTTTAAGTACCAGGGTGTGGAAATAGTGGTCTCTCCAATTAGGGCAGGTGACCATCAGAGGCTTCTCCTTAAACGAGAGGCTTTTTGGATTCATCGTATAGGCACCCGCTACCCCGATGGTCTTAAAGTGAAGGTTCAGGGAGGGTGGGTAAAAAATAAAAATCAATTTCCACTTACCTGGGGCTTCCTCCAGCCCGTGGCAGGCAGGAGGTGCCCTCGCCGCCGCTCCGCAGGCTCCCGGTGGTCTCCGGTGGCCGACCCGACCTGGCCAGGCCGGCTGCCAGGTCGGGCTCTTCTGCGCTCCAAGGCCCGGAACTTCTGCGTCCCACGCCGGCGCTCTGACGTCATCGGACGTCCTCCTGGCTCTACTGCGCAGTAGTTCTGCGCCTGCGCAGTAGAGCCCGGAGGACGTCCGATGACGTCAGAGCGCCGGCGTGGGACGCAGAAGTTCCGGGCCTTGGAGCGAAGAAGAGCCCGACCTGGCAGCCGGCCTGGCCAGGTCGGGTCGGCCACCGGAGACCACTGGGAGACTGCGGAGCGGCGGCGAGGGCACCTCCTGCCTGCCACGGGCTGGAGGAAGCCCCAGGTAAGTGGAAATTGATTTTTATTTTTTACCCACCCTCCCTGAACCTTCCCTTTAACACCCGTTGGGACATCAGTCTAGTATATGACTGTTAAGAAAGATTCTTCTTTCTTCTAGTTGCCAGTCATTTTCTTCCTTTCTTCATTTGTACTTTTTGTACAGGATTTTAACATTCAGATGTTTTTAATAATTTTGTTACATTTTTTGTATTTTTGTAATTATGTGATATTTCTATATAGTAATGTTTATTTTAAGATGTACTCTGTTCCCTTTAAGAGGTTGTGGCTTTTTTTCAGATTGAGTGGGTGGGAGTTTTTCTCCCTCCCCTCTCCTTCGACTATAAAGTCCCCGCCTCTTTCAGAACCTGTATGACTATGATTAAGGGCGAACTTTGAGCCCGATACGGGTCAGTCAGTTTGTGGTCCTATTTGTGTCATTTTTTGTGCCTTTTTCAATAAAGAATACCAGCTTTTACCACTTCGCTGTGATTGTGGATCCTCCTTTGCTTAAATCAATTAATGATTGAAGGGATTGAAGACAAGCTTGCATAATATTTTTGTCTTTCTTGGAGTAGAACTTAAAGAAAGATTCCCTGTCATTTTTCAAAATAGACGTCAAAACGGTAACATCAGATGGGCTAAATGGAGGATCAAGAAAATTATCCTTGGATAATTTACTTTTCAGCAACCATTGAAGGACATGCAGCAGGTCCTGCACACCTTCTGCAGACAAGATTTGCTGTTTTACATATTTTTGCACCAAATCAATTAACTGCTGAAGGGGCTTTCTGGAGTAAGCTGCAAAATACAGGAAGGAATAACTTTTGTTTTCTTCAGCAACCAAGGCATAGTAGTACACATCATCAAAATTCCAACTCTTTGTACAGATAGATGAATCTGCAGTATTTCTGTGATCAATATATGGGTTGGCTAGGTCATTCTGTAACGATTGGCCATACAGATCGTGGTCGTGACTGGAACCACACTGGCAGATCCACGATCTCTGCATGGCAATCGTTTTGGTTTAACAAAACTGGAAGATCACAATTGAAATACTGACGTCTGCACAACAGAGTAGAATGATGAATGTGTTTTATTTACAATAATGCAAAGTGTACAAATACAGATCACCATACACATACAATCGTACAATCAAACAACACGTGGTGCACCACAAATACCAGAATCCTGACTATCTATCTATCTATCTATCTATCTATCTATCTATCTATCTATCTATACTAGTGTTGGGCGAACAGTGTTCGCCACTGTTCGGGTTCTGCAGAACATCACCCTGTTCGGGTGATGTTCGGGTTCGGCCGAACACCTGATGGTGTTCGGCCAAACTGTTTGGCCATATGGCCGAACTAAGAGCGCATGGCCGAACGTTACCCGAACGTTCGGCTAGCGCTGTGATTGGCCGAACGGGTCACGTGTAGTGTTGGGCGAACATCTAGATGTTCGGGTTCGGGCCGAACATGGCCGAACTCCGAACATAATGGAAGTCAATGGGGACCCGAACTTTCGTGCTTTGTAAAGCCTCCTTGTATGCTACATACCCCAAATTTACAGGGTATGTGCACCTTGGGAGTGGGTACAAGAGGAAAAAAAAATTAGCAAAAAGAGCTTATAGTTTTTGAGAAAATCGATTTTAAAGTTTCAAAGGGAAAACTGTCTTTTAAATGCGGGAAATGTCTGTTTTCTTTGCACAGGTAACATGCTTTTTGTCGGCATGCAGTCATAAATGTAATACATATAAGAGGTTCCAGGAAAAGGGACCGGTAACGTTAACCCAGCAGCAGCACACGTGATGGAACAGGAGGAGGGTGGTGCAGGAGGAGAAGGCCACGCTTTGAGACACAACAACCCAGGCCTTGCATGAGGACAAGAAGCGTGCGGATAGCAATTTGCATTTTGTCGCCATGCAGTCATAAATGTAATACAGATGAGAGGTTCAATAAACAGGGACCGGAAACGCTAACCCATCACAGATGTTCATTGTTCATGTTACTTGGTTGGGGTCCGGGAGTGTTGCGTAGTCGTTTCCAATCCAGGATTGATTCATTTTAATTTGAGTCAGACGGTCTGCATTTTCTGTGGAGAGGCGGATACGCCGCTCATCTGTGACGATGCCTCCGGCAGCACTGAAACAGCGTTCCGACATAACGCTGGCTGCCGGGCAAGCCAGCACCTCTATTGCGTACATTGCCAGTTTGTGCCAGGTGTCTAGCTTCGATACCCAATAGTTGAAGGGTGCAGATGGATTGTTCAACACAGCTACGCCATCTGACATGTAGTCCTTGACCATCTTCTCCAGGCGATCGGTGTTTGAGGTGGATCTGCACGCTTGCTGTTCTGTGTGCTGCTGCATGGGTGTCAGAAAATTTTCCCACTCCAAGGACACTGCCGATACCATTCCCTTTTGGGCACTAGCTGCGGCTTGTGTTGTTTGCTGCCCTCCTGGTCGTCCTGGGTTTGCGGAAGTCAGTCTGTCGGCGTACAACTGGCTAGAGGAGGGGGAGGATGTCAATCTCCTCTCTAAAGTCTCCACAAGGGCCTGCTGGTATTCTTCCATTTTGACCTGTCTGGCTCTTTCTTCAAGCAGTTTTGGAACATTGTGTTTGTACCGTGGATCCAGAAGGGTATAAACCCAGTAATTGGTGTTGTCCAGAATGCGCACAATGCGTGGGTCGCGTTCAATGCAGTCCTAGGCCGAAGAGGTCATAGCCTAGGGTCACAAAACCTGTTTATTTGGGCAATTTCAATGGTAGCGAGTCTGACGTACATAAATCGCAGCAATGGCCGTTAGCAACGTCTGAATCTCACGAAATGTCTCATGCAGGTAGAAGACATATTGTTAGACTTGGGCTCCAAAGATGGGTTCCCTACATCTCTGCAAACCAGAGTTACAGGGCTCCAAATTTGGTAAAATCCCCCATAGGCTTTCATTGGGCCTCCTATTTACAGTTCCAAAATCTCACATCTTTTCAAACGGCAATTACTCAGCAGTGGCAAATTTTCTAGCATTGTAGGGACCCTTAGGGGGAACATGACTGGTGAGTTTCGGGCCCCTAGGCCAAAGAGGTCATAGCCTAGGGTCACAAAAACCTGTTTATTTGGGCTATTTCAATGGTAGTGATGGTGACGTACATAAATCGCAGCAATGGCCGTTAGCAAAGTCTGAATCTCACGAAATGTCTCATGCAGGTAGAAGACATATTGTTAGACTTGGATTCCAAAGATGGGGTCCCTACATCTCTGCAAACCAGAGTTACAGGGGTCCAAAATTGATAAAATCCCCCATAGGATTTCATTGCCTCCCTATTTCGCTTTGAGTCCCACGGGAGAAAAGCGCTTTACAAATGTTATTTGTTGTTGTTGTTATTTCACTTTTCAAAATCTCACATCTTTTCAAAGGGCAATGGCTCAGCAGTACCAAATTTTCTAGCATTGTAGGGACCCTTAGGGGGATCATGACTGGTGAGTTTTGCCACTGCTGAGCCATTGCCCTTTGAAATGGTGTGAGATTTTGGAACGGTAAATAGGAGGCCCAATGAAAGCCTATGGGGGATTTTACCAATTTTGGACCCCTGTAACTCTGGTTTGCAGAGATGTTGGGACCCCATCTTTGGAATCCAAGTCTAACAATATGTCTTCTACCTGCATGAGACATTTCGTGAGATTCAGACTTTGCTAACGGCCATTGCTGCGATTTATGTACGTCACCATCACTACCATTGAAATAGCCCAAATAAACAGGTTTTTGTGACCCTAGGCTATGACCTCTTTGGCCTAGGGGCCCGAAACTCACCAGTCATGTTCCCCCTAAGGGTCCCTACAATGCTAGAAAATTTGCCACTGCTGAGTAATTGCCCTTTGAAAAGATGTGAGATTTTGGAACTGTAAATAGGAGGCCCAATGAAAGCCTATGGGGGATTTTACCAAATTTGGAGCCCTGTAACTCTGGTTTGCAGAGATGTAGGGAACCCATCTTTGGAGCCCAAGTCTAACAATATGTCTTCTACCTGCATGAGACATTTCGTGAGATTCAGACGTTGGTAACGGCCATTGCTGCGATTTATGTACGTCAGACTCGCCACCATTGAAATTGCCCAAATAAACAGGTTTTGTGACCCTAGGCTATGACCTCTTCAGCCTAGGACTGCATTGAACGCGACCCACGCATTGTGCGCATTCTGGACAACACCAATTACTGGGTTTATACCCTTCTGGATCCACGGTACAAACACAATGTTCCAAAACTGCTTGAAGAAAGAGCCAGACAGGTCAAAATGGAAGAATACCAGCAGGCCCTTGTGGAGACTTTAGAGAGGAGATTGACATCCTCCCCCTCCTCTAGCCAGTTGTACGCCGACAGACTGACTTCCGCAAACCCAGGACGACCAGGAGGGCAGCAAACAACACAAGCCGCAGCTAGTGCCCAAAAGGGAATGGTATCGGCAGTGTCCTTGGAGTGGGAAAATTTTCTGACACCCATGCAGCAGCACACAGAACAGCAAGCGTGCAGATCCACCTCCAACACCGATCGCCTGGAGAAGATGGTCAAGGACTACATGTCAGATGGCGTAGCTGTGTTGAACAATCCATCTGCACCCTTCAACTATTGGGTATCGAAGCTAGACACCTGGCACAAACTGCCAATGTACGCAATAGAGGTGCTGGCTTGCCCGGCAGCCAGCGTTATGTCGGAACGCTGTTTCAGTGCTGCCGGAGGCATCGTCACAGATCGGCGTATCCGCCTCTCCACAGAAAATGCAGACCGTCTGACTCAAATTAAAATGAATCAATCCTGGATTGGGAACGACTACGCAACACTCCCGGACCCCAACCAAGTAACATGAACAATGAACATCTGTGATGGGTTAGCGCTTCCGGTCCCTGTTTATTGAACCTCTCATCTGTATTACATTTATGACTGCATGGCGACAAAATGCAAATTGCTATCCGCACGCTTCTTGTCCTCATGCAAGGCCTGGGTTGTTGTGTCTCAAAGCGTGGCCTTCTCCTCCTGCGCCACCCTCCTCCTGTTCCATCACGTGTGCTGCTGCTGGGTTAGCGTTACCGGTCCCTTTTCCTGGAACCTCTTATATGTATTACATTTATGACTGCATGCCGACAAAAAGCATGTTACCTGTGCAAAGAAAACAGACATTTCCCGCATTTAAAAGACAGTTTTCCCTTTGAAACTTTAAAATCGATTTTCTCAAAAACTATAAGCTCTTTTTGCTAATTTTTTTTTCCTCTTGTACCCACTCCCAAGGTGCTCATACCCTGTAAATTTGGGGTATGTAGCATGTAAGGAGGCTTTACAAAGCACAAAAGTTCGGGTCCCCATTGACTTCCATTATGTTCGGAGTTCGGGTCGAACACCCGAACATCGCGGCCATGTTCGGCCTGTTCGGCCCGAACCCGAACATCTAGATGTTCGCCCAACACTAATCTATACCAATATATACAGCAACAGACAGAATATTTACAACAGTGCATAATGCGAATCATCATACATAAAGGGAAGTCATACAAGCAGGAGTCAAACCAAGAGATCAGCATCAGGTAATAACGTCAGACAGAGAGTGGTCAGGTTAGCAAGGATCGATGCCAGGAATTCAGAGTAATACAAGGCAAGGCAGGAACTAGGAACACAGGATCAAAGGCCAGAGTCACAACTGCAGCAAGAACACGAACGGAATGACCTAGAATGTGCTGCTAGCAAGTCCATCCTTTTATAAGCAGCACATTGCTCAGGTGACTGGCCAGAATCTTTCACAGTTCCATCTGCTGGTGAGCCGAGGAATTGCACCGCTCCCAGCAATATGAGAGCCATCTGCTGGTAGACAGCGGAAGTCCACCTCAAGTTCCTCAGTGTTGCCACCAGCAGGATGACACAGGCACGGATCATTACAAATAGATAGGTAATATAATCTCTTACCCACCTTGTTTTAAAAGAACAGGCAAATGTTTGATTTCATGAGGGCAGCCATCTCTTTGGTTGAAAGGAGGTGACAGGGAGCATGAGACACAGTTCCAACTGTCCTGTGTGCTGATCACACCTCCCAGTTGCTAGGCAATGTGAATTACAACATAGGAAATCCCATCATGCGTAGCACAGCATCAAGGAAAAAAGCCCGGGCAGTTTTCTTTGATGGGGCGGAGCTTAAGCTTTTGCACAGCTAAAAATAAGGCTTATGTAAGAAAATCAAAGTTCTGATGCTGTGAAACTGTTAAAGAAACACTACGCCTTTTCAGTGCTGCTGAGTAGAGTTTTAGTCTGGAGGTTCACTTTAAGTGCTGGTTGAAACTTGTGATGCTTTTGGAGTAATTGCTGATCACCGGTGATAAGCAAAGCGCTAATGCAATGTAAGCCTATGAGGGTGATCCGGATCCCACTGTAGGGTTGTGATTTGTACTAAATTGCAATTGCTCTGCATGGAGCATTTTTACAGTTATGAAAAAAACTATTGCTAAGCAATTGCAATTTGCGATTTGCAGGCATATGTATCATTTGGCTTTGGGAATTTCAGGAGTCCCTGGGTGACACCATTAACTTTAAAAGTACATAATATTAAATCAAGCAAATGCAAGTTACATATATCCTTCACCTTCCAAATACATTCCAAATGTATACATTTTTCTCTACTGTTGCATTGAATGCATTCAACAATTAGATTTTTACAAGCTAGTGAGCACACAATTGGCCTGATTCGCAAATGTTTTCTGTTAAACTATCTCACCTTATTTCTTAACTCACAAATGATCTCTCCTTAAATTACTTAACTCATGATTTACCTCTCCTTATCTAACTTAAGTCATGGATTAGCTCTCCTTATCTTACTTAAATCATGGTTTAGCTCTCCTTATTTGACATAACTCATGGTTTAGCTCTCCTTATTTGACATAACTCATGGTTTAGCTTCCTCTATTTATTTATCTCTAGACATGGCCCGAACGGTTCGCCTGCGAATGTATTCACACGAACAACGCGGATTCGGGTTCACGTCAAACCGCGAAACACTTAGCGAGTTCAACCTGCCCCCTATACTACATCAATGGGCTACACGTTGACCCTCTAAATCACTCTGTCTGCTGCCTGTAGTAAGAGATAAGGAAGAGACATTGCTGGAGATATAGGGAAAGCTTAGTTTGGTCTTGTTAGCTTGCTCCTTGCTGATATTTGTCGCTGAAAAACACCCCAAAACAGCTCTTTTGAGAGCTAATGTTCTTGTGATGTATTTTTTTTTTTGTGTGCCACTGACACTGCATGTACAGCCCTGTCTGTCGCAGCTGGCCTTTGCTAATTGCTATACTGTGCCAGGCCCAGCACATTCAGTGCATACCTTTTCCCTGCACCTGTGTGACTGCACATTGTATTATACCACCAGTCACTTCATACCTTTTCACTGCACATTGTATTATACCAAAAGTCACAGCATACCTTTCACTGCATCTATGTGACTGCACATTGTATTATAGCAGCAGTCAGAGCATACCTTTTCACTGCACCTGTGTGACTGCACATTGTATTATACCACCAGCCAATGCATGCCTTTCCTTGCATCTGTGTGACTGCACACTGTTTTATATACCAGCTAGTGCATACCTTTTCACTGCACCTGTGTGACTGCACATTGCATTATACCACCAGTCACTGCATACCTTTCACTGCATCTGTGTGACTGTACATTGTATTATACCAGCAGTCAGTGCATACCTTTTCACTGCACCTGTGTGACTGCACATTGTATTATACCACCAGTCACTGCATACCTTTCACTGCATCTGTGTGACTGCACATTGTATTATACCAGCAGTCAGTGCATACCTTTTCACTGCACCTGTGTGACTGCACATTGTATTATACCACCAGTCACTGCATACCTTTTACTGCATCTGTGTGACTGCACATTGTATTATACTACCAGTCACTGCATACCTTTCACTGCATCTGTGTGACTGCACACTGTTGTATGTACCAGTCAGTGCATACCTTTCACTGCACCTGTGTGACTGCACATTGCATTATACCACCAGTCACTGCATACCTTTCACTGCATCTGTGTGACTGCACATTGTATTATAGCAGCAGTAAGTGCATACCTTTTCACTGCACCTGTGTGACTGCACATTGTGTTATACCACCAGTCTCTGCATACCTTTCACTGCACCTGTGTGACTGCACATTGTATTATACCGCCAGTCACTGCATACCTTTTACTGCATCTGTGTGACTGCGCATTGTATTATACCACCAGTCACTGCATACCTTTTACTGCATCTGTGTGACTGCACATTGTATTATAGCAGCAGTCAGTGCATAACTTTTCTCTGCACCTGTGTGACTGCACATTGTATTATACCACCAGTCACTGCATACCTTTCACTGCATCTGTGGGACTGCACATTGTATTATACCACCAGTCACTGCATACCTTTTACTGCATCTGTGTGACTGCACATTGTATTATAGCAGCAGTCAGTGCATACCTTTCACTGCATCTGTGTGACTGCACACTGTTTTATATACCAGTCAGTGCATAACTTTTCACTGCACCTGTGTGACTGCACATTGTATTATACCACCAGTCACTGCATACCTTTCACTGCATCTGTGTGACTGCACACTTTTTTATATACCAGTCAGTGCATACCTTTTCACTGCACCTGTGTGGCTGCACATTGTATTATACTCCCAGTCACAGCATACCTTTCACTGCACCTGTGTGACTGCACATTGTATTATACCACCAGTCACTGCATACCTTTCACTGCATCTGTGTGACTGCACACTTTTTTATATACCAGTCAGTGCATACCTTTTCACTGCACCTGTGTGACTGCACATTGTATTATACCACCAGTCACTGCATACCTTTTACTGCATCTGTGTGACTGCACATTGTATTATACTACCAGTCACTGCATACCTTTCACTGCATCTGTGTGACTGCACACTGTTGTATGTACCAGTCAGTGCATACCTTTTACTGCAACTGTGTGACTGCACATTGGTTTATATACCAGTCAGTGCATACCTTTTCACTGCACCTGTGTGACTGCACATTGTGTTATACCACCAGTCTCTGCATACCTTTCACTGCACCTGTGTGACTGCACATTGTATTATACCACCAGTCACTGCATACCTTTTACTGCATCTGTGTGACTGCGCATTGTATTATACCACCAGTCACTGCATACCTTTTACTGCATCTGTGTGACTGCACATTGTATTATAGCAGCAGTCAGTGCAAAACTTTTCTCTGCACCTGTGTGACTGCACATTGTATTATACCACCAGTCACTGCATACCTTTCACTGCATCTGTGTGACTGCACATTGTATTATAGCAGCAGTCAGTGCATACCTTTCACTGCATCTGTGTGACTGCACACTGTTTTATATACCAGTCAGTGCATAACTTTTCACTGCACCTGTGTGACTGCACATTGTATTATACCACCAGTCACTGCATACCTTTCACTGCATCTGTGTGACTGCACACTTTTTAATATACCAGTCAGTGCATACCTTTTCACTGCACCTGTGTGGCTGCACATTGTATTATACTCCAAGTCACAGCATACCTTTCACTGCACCTGTGTGACTGCACATTGTATTATACCACCAGTCACTGCATACCTTTCACTGCATCTGTGTGACTGCACACTTTTTTATATACCAGTCAGTGCATAACTTTTCACTGCACCTGTGTGACTGCACATTGTATTATACCACCAGTCACTGCATACCTTTCACTGCATCTGTGTGACTGCACACTTTTTAATATACCAGTCAGTGCATACCTTTTCACTGCACCTGTGTGGCTGCACATTGTATTATACTCCAAGTCACAGCATACCTTTCACTGCACCTGTGTGACTGCACATTGTATTATACCACCAGTCACTGTATACCTTTTACTGCATCTGTGTGCCTGCACATTGTATTATACCAGCAGTCAGTACCTTTCACTGCATCTGTGTGACTGCACAATGTATTATACCAGCAGTCAGTACCTTTCACTTCATCCGTGTGACTGCACATTGTATTATACCAGCAGTCAGTGCATACCTTTCACTGCATCTCTGTTACTGCATATTGTATTAGTCAAATCAGTGCATACCTTTCACTTCATCCCTCCCAATATAGACAAAACAACAGGCAGAGGCAGAGCCAGAGGCAGGCCACCCGGCAGGTCTGTTCGAGGTCATGCTGATGTGATTTCGTGCGGCCCTTGACCAAAGTACAGTGTTCAGAAGGCACGTGCCATCAACTCTCAAGATTGTCAGGACGCAGTTGACTATTTAACAAAGAACACCTCACCTTCCTCACGGAACCGTGACATATCTTCCTCCTCCTGCTCTGGTTCTTGCACCCTACTTGACATTCATCCAGCAGCCACCACCGCTACTAATAGCACCACATCCGCTACATTTGACAGTTTGCAGGAGTTATTTGGTGGGGAATTAACAGATTCACAGCCATTAGTGTTACAAGATGAAGGCGCTAAACTTGTTACACCACCTCATATGTCTGAGTTAGGTGTCAGTATGGACATAAGGTGTAAGGATGATGAAGTACCTGTTGTTGTTGCAGTTTTGGAGGTGTCTGATACAAGCTAAGCCATGGATGATGATGATGATGATGATGATACTGCCATGGATGTCACGTGGGTTCCAATCCCAATAGACAAGATGAACAGGGGGACAATTCAGAGGGGTAGTCAGAGAGGAGTAGGAGGAGACGAGTTGCTGAAAGAAGCTGAGGGAGCTCGTCGTTAGAAACATCTCGTGGCAGTGTCCGGAGGCATGTATCGCCACCTATGGACAGCCAGCCAACATGCCCTTCAAGGTTAGCTGCTGCCGCCACCAACACCACAGTGCCATCATCCCAGGGCTCAGTGGTGTGGATATTTTTTGGGGTGTCTGCCTCAGATGACAGCGATGCCATCTGTACTCTCTGCCACCAGAAATTGAGTTGTGGAAAGACCAAGACCCACGTAGGGACAACTGCCTTACGAAAGCACATGATAAAAAAGCACAAACAGCAATGTGATGACCACCTGAGGAAAAGCAGCACACAAACACAAAGCCACCCTCCACCTCCTCTTCTTCCTTCAGGTGCAGCATCTTCAGCCGCTTTATTCCTTGCACCTTCACAGCCACCCTCCTCCACTCCGCCTCTCGCCTTGAGCGGTTCCTGCCCTTCTGCCCACAGCAGCCAGGTGTCAGTTGAGGAAATCTTTGAGCAGAAGAAGCCAATGTCTGCCATTCAATCCCTTGCCCGGCGTCTGACAGCTGGCTTGGCGGAACTGTTATCTCGCCAACTGTTACCATACCAGCTGGTGGACTCTGAGGCCTTCCGAAAATTTCTGGCGATTGGGACACCGCAGTGGAAGATACCAAGCCACAATTTTTCTACAAAGGCTATACCCAAACTGTACCGTGAAGTTGAAAGGCAAGTGGTGTCATCTCTGGTACACAGCGTTGGGTCAAGGGTCCATCTGACCACGGACGCCTGGTATGCAAAGCACGGTCAGGGAAGGTACATTAGTTATACAGCACATTGGGTCAACCTGGTGACCGCTGGCAAGCAGGGAGTACGTGGCTGTGCAGCGGACCTAGTTGTGACACCTCCATGGCTTCTCCTCCTACTCCTCCTGCTACATCCTATTCGCTGTCATCCTCCTCTGCTGCGTGGCAGTGCCACTCTACTGGTGCTGCAATATCCTCTCCAACTACACACCTTCAGCTCCTCAGGGCATATGTTGTATGCTATGTACGATGGTGTCACGCCATCTTGGACATGTCTTGCCTCAAAGCCAAGAGTCACACTGTAGCAGCTCTCCTGGCTGCTCTGAACTAACTGATCAGTTCATTTCGGCACGCGACTCAGAGCAGAGCGCCGAAACTGGGCACCATCATAGCAGCAATGCTATCATGCACACCCGCGTAGCGGTAATTCAGGGCTCTGTCGGCTGCCAGACACCGAATTACTTCTCCCTCCGAGTTGTGACAACTCGGAGGGGAAATAGTATTTAACGCCACCTTGGAGTTTAGTGGCAGTGGGAAAAGCCGTCATTCGGCTCTCCCCGCGCTGAACTGAGTGGCCCCAACATAATATGCACCCCTGAACAAACAGGAGGATCAGTGGCTGACCCCGCACCAACTGGAGATCGGCAACATGTGACAACGGCAGCAATCTCTTGTCGGCTTTGAGTTTGGGAAAGTTGACACATGTACCCTGCATGGCACATGTACTTAATCTAATAATCCAAAGATTTGTGTGTAAGTACCCAGGCTTACAGGAGGTCCACTCCTGAAGCAGTCCAGGAAGGTGTGTGGGCATTTTAGGCATTCCTACACGGCCATGACGTGCTTGGCTGATATTCAGCGGAGAAACAACTTGCCGGTTAGGCGCTTGATTTGAGATAGCCCAACTCGCTGGAATTCAATGCTCCTCATGTTTGACCGCCTGCTACAACAGGAGAAAGCCGTCAACAACTATCTGTACTTACTCAAAAAATGGGACCAGCACCATGCAAATAATGATTTGAATAATACAATTTTTAAACAATATATCAATTAGACTGTTCTAGGGGAAAGGAAGGAATACACTAATGAGAAACAAGGAAGGAATTCCCCATGAACAGCACCAGACTAATAAATTTCAAAAATATATCAATCTTTATTGTAATCCAAAGAACCATAAATTGTAAAAACACTTAAAAAAGATACCTTTTTTGTGTATTGCCTGCAGGCTCATGCGTCAGTTTGAGGAGGTGACAAACCTGGTGAGTCGAAGTGAATGCGCCATCAGCGACTTGATGCCATATGCTTTCTTCCTGGAGCGTGCCGTGCATACAGTGGTGGATCAAGCTGTAGAGGAGCGTGAACAGGAAGAGGAGGAAGATTTGCTGGAAACATCACCTGCAGCATCATCAACACCTGCGGCATCACAGATGAGGGGGGAGGAGGAGGAGGAGAAGTCGTCTGGGGAAGTGGAGTGAGAGGAGGAAGGTGGCTTTGAGGAGGAGGCAGAAGAACAACAGCACCAGACGTCACAGGGGGCTTGTGCTGCTCACCTTTCCCGTAGTATTGTTCGTGGCTGGGGGAGGAGGAGAAGTTACCTGACATCACTGAGGAAGAGCAAGAGAAGATGGCTAGTAGGTTGGCATCTGACTTTGTGCAGATGGGGTCTTTCATGCTGTCCAGCCTGTTGAGGGACCCCCATATGAAAAAAACTCAAGGGAGATGACCTGTACTGGGTGGCAACGCTACTAGATCCTCGGTATAAGCACAAAGTGGCGGAGATGTTACCAAATTGCCAGAAGGCAGAAAGGATGCAGCATTTGCACAACAAGCTGGCAAGTATGCTTTACAGTGCGTTTAAGGATGATGTCACAGCACAATGGAATAAAGGTGCCACTGCCAGTAATCTTCCTCCTCCTCCCATGTCCACGCAGGCAAGGACAGGACGCTCTAGCGATCTCATAGTGATGTCAGAAATGCGGACATTCTTTACTCCAACGCCTCGCCTTAGCCCTTCCAGATTTACCCTCCACCAACGCCTCAACTGGCAGGTAGCCGACTACCTGGCCTTAAGTGCGGATATAGACACTCTGAGCAGGGATGAACCTCTGGACTACGGGGTGCGCAGGCTTGACCTGTGGCCAGAGCTGTCACAATTTGCCATCCAACTTCTGGCTTGCCCTGCCTCAATCATTTATCAAAATGAATGAGGAATGGATCCCGGAGGGCTACTGCCTGCCTGAAGACTAAGTCAGTCCCCACAAACAGCATCTCTGCCTGTAGGCCGTGTGACTGCCTGCCCAAAGACTAAGTCAGTCCCCACACAGCATCTCTGCCTGCCTGTCGATCGCTGCTGCCTGCCCCAAGACTAAGTCAGACTCAGTCCCTACACAGCATCTCTGCCTGCCTGACGGCCACTGCTGCCTTCCCCAAGACTAAGTCATTCCCCACACAGCATCACTGCCTGCAGGCCGCTTGACTGCCTTCTCCGCCACCACCCACAGGGTCCAGGATTCCAGGTGGATTCCTGAATTTCTAAGGCTGCTAGCAGCGGCCGCTATAATAATTTTTCTGGTGTGTGTACATGCCTGCCTAATTTTTCTGGCTGCACTGCAACTGCAACAACAAAACAAAAGGCATGTACATGTATCAATGTTGTTTTGTCATTGAGCTACCTAAGCCAGACCATATGGGCTTGAAAACCAACATCGCCTGCACTCTCCCCATTGTGCGCACCAGTCCAGCATGGGCATCACTACACAAACAGCTGTTTATGGTGCATTATACTGTCAGTTTGGTCTGTCAGTGTGAATCAGTACACTACTTACACTACCTGCTGATCCATATCTACACACACAAGATGTTTTCAAGCACTTTATGCTTCCAATTTAGGAATGCAATGTGATTTCTGCCTTTTAGGGATTAAAACCCTGCTGTGCGTCAAATCCATAATTTTCCCCGGGACTTTTGGCATGTATCCCACTCCACCATGCACCCCCTCCAGGTGTTAGACCCCTTGAAACATCTTTTCCATCACTTTTGTGGCCAGAAACAGTGTTTGTAATTTTTAAAGTTCGTCTGCCCATTGAAGTCTATTGCGGTTCGCCTGGTTCGCGCAAACTTTTGCGGAAGTTATATTTATCTCATGAATTATTTCTCCTTATATGTTTATCTCATGCATTAGCACTCCTTACAGTTAAGGTGAAAAATAAATAACCTTTGTGAATCAACCCCAATGTCTTAAATTACACTGAACAGACCTAATACAATACTGAATTTATCTGGGGCTTCTTCCAGCCCCCTGTAGTTTGTGAGGTCTCTCGGCAGCCTCTGGTCCCTCTGTTCTCCTGCTGATGGCTCCTTTACCTGTGCAACCTGGCCGGACGTCTTGCACAACTGTACGTCCACTGACCATCCATGCGCCGTCTCGATCACACGCCCATTGCCATGAGTGTTCTGCGTATGCAAAGTTCCTGAAAGAATGAACTGCGCATGTGCAGAACACTCACGGGGCGGGCGTGCAATCAAGACTGGGGCTGCAGGAAGCCCCAGGTAAGTTCAGTTTAACCCACCTAGGGCTTTTTCTAGTCCCCTGTAGTCCTTATGGCCCCCCACTGTCATTCTGGTCCAATCCATTCAGCAGCTGTCCCCTCCAAAATCTGCATGCAGTCTTGGGATGTGGCTGGGGAGCATTCTGCACAAACTGTGCATGCACCAAGCGATTGCAGCTATGGGAGCATGAAATAGGAGGCACGTGGCTGGAGCCACCCATGCATAGTAGCCTGTGACTCAGTTAGTCAGCCATCTTTCGTAGGGGCACCTCTGCTGAATGGAGGGGCACAGCTGCTAAATGGATCCGGGTGGAATGACAATGAGGCAAGTTAAACAGGGCACCCTAGTTACACTTCAAGCAAACCTGAAGTGAAATAAATGTATGGGATAATGAATAGTATGTGTTGTACAGCTAAGAAATAGAACATTAGTAGCAAAGAAAATAATCTCAATGCCAGTTGTTTTCTATGCAAAAGAGCTTCTCTGAGCTATCCGACCCAACTTGGGTCAAATACAGTCTTGTTTCTGAAGCACCAAGAAACAGTGAGAGACAGCTTGAGATAAGGTTTTACTGCGGGAAAGTTCAAAAGGTCTTATGTATATTTTGTTTTATGGCTTAAAATACAGAATGTGGTTTAAAACTGGAAATGTGACAGAATGATGCATAAAGAAGGTATATAACTGAACTGAAAATAAAAATAGGAGACTCTTTACTTTGCTAATAATGTTCTATTCATTATCCGTACTACACATACAATTCATTATGTCAAACGTTGTGGGTTTTGTGTTTTGTTTTTTTTTTTGCTTCAGGTTTGCTTGAAAGGCTCCCTTGAAAGTGGGATTAAATCCACATTTATTGGTGAAGCTTTACTGTATTTCCCCCACATCCCCCTTGGACTTGTGCATTCACATGATCGTGCATTGGCACATTGCATAGAGAGGGGCAGCCTGTGATGGGCAACTTGTCAGGCTCTTTCGATGCATCAAATAATTACATGCAGTTATATGGAGGAAAAGCACTTGCCAGAATTCCACTCATGTGGTTGGTAGGGGGCGGGGTCAAGCAATATTCAGGATTAGGCTCTTGAATTGGGATTGGGGAACAGATATGTGCAAATGAGTGAAAATGGTTAGAAAAAATGTATGGCAATGTAAACCTTGCCACCATTTAGCACCAGTGCATTACTGCGGCATTGAACACACTTTGTAAATAATGCATGTTCAATCCAATTTAACTATGCATTTTATGCTATATTTGTAGGAAAGTAAAGGATGGATCATATTAGGTTTAGGTTTGCGGGAAAAAAACATCACTGTGCTAAATGTATTTACTATTGAACTTCACTGCCTTAGTTTCATCAATACGGCTCATCAAGTACTCTGATTTCCTATACGTTAAATGAGAATGGCAGAATGAATTGAATATCACATCAATACAGATGCATTTTTTACAGTTTATATCAAAGTTCAAGTAAGCAGTACACAAGATAATGAAAGGCACTGGGGCGGGAACACCATGCTGCTGTTAGGAAGCAGAACTATGCGGCCATATAAATAATTTCACTCAACAGATGAGCTTGTAGATTTTTTATAGGGAAATCAAATAGCACATTGCCATGGTAGACACAGTAGTAATAATAACAAATAGGCACACGAGGCTTTCACTTGCTTGGCCACCTCTTCTGGCAAAACATGACTTATCATTAAAAATTAAAGAGATTGGGGAAATGCTTGTAAATCTATATAAACCCACTGGCCCATAACCTGCACTGGATTGCTTCATAAATAAAGGCTGGATTATAATTTAGATATAAAGTGCACTTTCCATGCATACAAATTTTCATTGGCGGAATGTGTCATGGATCATTTCCTTTTCTAATGTCGATATGGAAGCAGCCATGTTACGCAGTGTGTACTTAAACCACTCAATAATAGAAAATTCACTCCTCGTAAAAATAAATTGCATTATGTTTCTTTAAAGGACAACTGAAGTGAGAAAAATATGGAGGCTGCCATATTTATTTCCTTTCAAACAATACCAGTTGCCTGGTAGTCCTGCTGATCTATTTGGCTGCAGTAGTATCTGAATAACACCAGAAACAAGCATGCAGCTAATCTTGTCAGATCTGACAATGTCAGAAGCACCTGATTTGCTGCATGCTTGTTCAGGGTCTATGGCTAAAAGTATTAGAGGCAGAGGATCAGCAGGATAGCCAGGCAACTGGTATTTGCTTAAAAGGAAATACATATGGCAGCCTCCGTATCACTCTCGCTTCAGTTGTCCTTTCAGAGAATGGTAAAAAAAAGTTGGCTACCTACTGATGTTCTTTCTGTATCCTGAACTGCTTGGTTTACCTATCCTATATTTTTACTAGTACCACCACAACAAGCTATTCTAAGTGACCAGGGCCGCGCCTGGGCGGGTGCTGCGGATGCATTGCACCCAGGCGACTGTCTCTGACAGGCGCCACTTACCCCCTCTGGCCGCCACTCCCTCCCTCCCGCTAGCCGCTGCCGCCACCTCAGACCTCGATCAGGCGGTGACCAATAGTGAGGGTGCTAGGACCTAGCGCACCACACTGATATGCGGAAGTGACATCACTTCCGTATACAGAGTGGGTGCGTCCGGTGCCCACTCTTACTGGTCGGGTCGCCGCTGATCCTGAGGTCTGGCGCTGGGCTGCTGGCTGCAAGGTGAGGGGGGAGTGGCTACCTAAAGGGGTCCCTGTCGCTCACTACCTAAAGGGGGTCCAGACTGGCTACATATACTGGGGACACTGGCTGTTTGTCATTATGTTCATTTACTGGTGAAAAGCTGTCTCTTATTATGTGCATTTACTGGTGTAAAGCTGTCTCTTATTATGTGCATTTGCTGGTGAAAAGCTGTCTCTTATTATGTGCATTTACAGGTGAAAAGCGGTTTCTTATTCTGTGCATTTATTGGTGAAAAGCGGTTTCTTATTATGTGCATTTACTGGTGAAAAGCTGTCTCTTATTATGTGCATTTACTGGTGAAAAGCTGTCTCTTATTATGTGCATTTTCTGGTGAAAAGCTGTCTCTTATTATGTGCATTTTCTGGTGAAAAGCGGTTTCTTATTATGTGCATTTACTGGTGAAAAGCGGTCTCTTATTATGTGCATTCACTGGTGAAAAACAGTCTCTTATTATGTGCATTTACTGGTGAAAAGTGGTCTCTTATTATGTGCATTTACTGGTGAAAAGCGGTCTCTTATTATGTGCATTTACTGGTGAAAAGCGGTCTCTTATTATGTGCATTTACTGGTGAAAAGCGATCTCTTAATATGTGCATTTACTGGGGAAAAGTTGTCTCTTATTATGTGCATTTACTTGGGAAAAGCTGTCTCTCATTATGTGCATTTACTGATGAAAGGCTGTCTGTCATTACGTGCATTTACTGGTGAAACGTTGTCCCTTATGTGCATTTAGTGGGGAAATATTGTCAGTAAAAATCTTTTGTCAGTAAATTTTTAGGTATTTGTCAGTAAAAAATATCGTGAAAGGCTGGCAACACTGGCAGGCTGTGCGGCGCAACGGGAAAGATACAGGCAGCCCACCTCATGCTTGGGCTTGGCGGGGGAAGGAGCCGACGACAGCGAGCGAGAGTAGGGTGGCCGCAGGCAGCCGTAAATACGCAGTGTGTGACTGCGTCGCACTTGCAGAGCCTCTCAGCCTGAGTCAGTCCAGAGACTAGCAGACTCGCAGGCAGCCAAAGCCAGCCAGGAGCAAGCCCATGGAAGAGGGGTAGGAATGGGGTATCACATGCATGCGTAAAGAGGTGGAAGGTGTGGGTGTGATTAGGCAGGACACGGGTGTGGTTATGTGGTTGGGCATGGTTAATTTAACCACTCCCATAGGCGCCAGAGAAAATCTTGCACCCAGGTGCCAGGCACCCAAGGCTTACCCCTGTAAGTGACTTTGGTGTATTTACAAGTGACTCTTCATTTCAACCAATGGTGGCTCATGACAGTTACTACTGACCCATCCTCACTAGTAAAAGTGGTCCGGGCAGTAACTAGTGTTGGGCGAACATCTAGATGTTCGGGTTCGGGCCGAACAGGCCGAACATGTCCGCGATGTTCGGGTGTTCGACCCGAACTCCGAACATAATGGAAGTCAATGGGGACCCGAACTTTTGTGGTTTGTAAAGCCTCCTTACATGCTACATACCCCAAATTTACAGGGTATGTGCACCTTGGGAGTGGGTACAAGAGGAAAAAAAAATTTAGCAAAAAGAGCTTATAGTTTTTGAGAAAATCGATTTTAAAGTTTCAAAGGGAAAACTGTCTTTTAAATGCGGGAAATGTCTGTTTTCTTTGCACAGGTAACATGCTTTTTGTCGGCATGCAGTCATAAATGTAATACATATAAGAGGTTCCAGGAAAAGGGACCGGTAATGCTAACCCAGCAGCAGCACACGTGATGGAACAGGAGGAGGGTGGCGCAGGAGGAGAAGGCCACGCTTTGAGACACAACAACCCAGGCCTTGCATGAGGACAAGAAGCGTGCGGATAGCATGCTTTGTACCACCATGCAGTCATAAATGTAATAAAGATAAGTGGTTCAATAAACAGGGACCACGCGGCAACGCTAACCCAGCAGCAGCACACGTGATGGAACAGGAGGAGGCGCAGGAGGAGAAGGCCACGCTTTGTGAGACACAACAACCCAGGCCTTGCATGAGGACAAAAAGCGTGCGGATATAGCAGCAATGCTTTTTGCCGCCATGCAGTCATAAATGTAATACAGATGAGAGGTTCAATAAACAGGGACCGGAAACGCTAAACCATCCCAGATGTTCATCGGTCATGTTACTTGGTTGGGGTCCAGGAGTGTTGCGTAGTCGTTTCCAATCCAGGATTGATTCATTTTAATTTGAGTCAGACGGTCTGCATTTTCTGTGGAGAGGCGGATACGCCGATCTGTGATGATGCCTCCGGCAGCACTGAAACAGCGTTCCGACATAACGCTGGCTGCCGGGCAAGCCAGCACCTCTATTGCGTACATTGCCAGTTCGTGCCAGGTGTCTAGCTTCATGCCCGGTTTCAGGTCCAGCGGTGCCAGCCACAAATCCGTCTGTTCCTTTATTCCCCTCCAAATTTCCTCCCCTGTGTGCTGCTTATCCCCAAGGCAGATCAGCTTCAGCAACGCTTGCTGACGCATGCCAACAGCTGTGCTGCACTGCTTCCACGATCCTACTGCTGCTGGTGCTGGGTTAGCATTTCCGGATGAGGTACAGCTTTGAGATGCGTTGGAGGAGAAGGAGTCAGAGAGGTAGGTGCTGCTGTTGTTATCCAGCTGTTTGCGGCGTGGGCAACACCCGCGCCGTAGCAGGTGAGGAATCGCTGCCAGGCTCCACAAGGTTCACCCAGTGCGCGGTAAGGGAGATGTATCGACCCTGGCCGAACGCACTCGTCCAGGTGTCAGTGGTGAGGTGAACCTTGCAGGCAACGGCATTCTTCAAGCTTCGGGTTATTTAGCTGACCACGTGCTCATGCAACTCAGGCACTGCAGAGCGCGCAAAGTGGTAGCGGCTGGGAACAACGTAACGTGGGATGGCCACTGACATCATGCCCTTGAAGCTGTTTGTCTCCACCACTCGATATGGCAGCATTTCGCAGGCCAGAAGCTTGGCTATGCTGGCTGGCTGTTACTGCCACGGCCCGGGGGTCATTTGCTGGCAATTTCCTCTTGTGCTCAAACATCTCAGAGACAGACAACTCAACCGTAGCGCTGCACACCGAAGGGCTGTTGGTTGTTGTGTTTGATGAACACTGGGAGACCTCAAGAGCACTAGTCCGGAAAGTGACAGTGTCAGCATCGTCTGATGTTTGTGAATGTTGTGAACCACGCAATGGCTGGGCTACTGCTGCTGCTGAGGCGGGTCTGGTGGTGAGTCTGGTGAACCCAAGGGAGGCAGTGTTGCTGGTGGTACCCTGTCCTGCCGCGTTTGCCCACAGAGTGGGATGTTTGGATAGAATGTGGCGGCTCATGCTGGTGGTGGAGAGGTTGTTAATACTTTTCCCCCTGCTCAGGCGGGTCTTGCACACCTTGCAAATCGCCATGGTAACATCCTCAGTGCAGTCTTCAAAGAAAGCCCAGACTTTAACTGGCTGAGGACTCGGACCTCGTGCGTGATGTGCTGGTGCTGCTTAACCCACTGCTGGACGCTTGAGAGGTCATCCAAGTAATTATCTGGTCCTGTTCTTTTGGATCTGTGAGGGTTGTTGTCCTGGACAACATGGGCAGTATTGAGTGGGTTTTCTTGGGTGCTCCCCTGTGGCCTGTACGTGAACCGTCAGGGGAAACACCTCTTCCCTTGCCCCTCCCTCTTTCACCGGATTTCTTCCTCATTTCACTTATCCTTAAAGTACACGCTGACTGGCAGCAGTACAGTGGCAGTACAGAAATGCTATACAGTGGTGGGTGAGCGGTGTACCACTATTGTCAGCAGTGACACAGAGCACAATGCTATACAGTGGCGGGTGAGCGGTGTACTACTGTTCCCACCAGACACAGAGTGGAAGTAAACACAATGCTATATAGTGTGGCTGAGCCGTGTACACAGAGTGGCATTAAACACAATGCTATATAGTCTGCTATATAGTCACCCCGAACAGGGTGATGTTCTGCAGAACCCGAACAGTGGCAAACACTGTTCGCCCAACACTACTGGGAGGGAACGCAGATTTTAGTACCTAAACACACGATACAACATGTTTTCCGGGGTCGGACTCTGAGGCACATACAGATGGTCCCGATCATCATCCTCATCATACAACTCTTCTCCTGAGTCTGACCCACCCACCACCTCTGCCACCCCAACATCCCCAGACACAGACCCCTCATCGTCCTCAACATTAACTTGGGATGCTGGCCTGAGCCAGACCTCCTCCTCCACATCAGGCCCCATCATCTCCTCAATGGCAGCCCTCATTAATCGCTCTGGCGACGGACTGATGGACACAACGTTCTCCTCCGGGGAGGGCTGCTGCTGACCACTGGCTGCTGGGGTGGATGTTATAGCTTGCGTGGGGCGTTGGCTGTTGCTGTTGTTGGGAGTGCTGCTCACAGCGGAGGTCTCTGGGGAACTCATGTTGAGCTCATATAGTGGTTGACGGTGAGTGGAGTATTACTGATCCCAGCAATATACACACTGACTGGCAGAGTACGCAATGCTATATAGTGTGGCTGAGCGGTGTACACAGAGTGGCAGTAAACACAATGCTATATAGTCTGGCTGAGCGAGCGGTGTACTACTGTTCCCAGCAGAATCAGAGTGGCAGTAAACAATGGTATATAGTCTGGCTGAGCGGTGTACACAGAGTGTCAGTAAACAATGGTATATAGTCTGGCTGAGCGAGCGGTGTACTACTGTTCCCAGCAGAATCAGAGTGGCAGTAAACAATGGTATATAGTCTGGCTGAGCGGTGTACACAGAGTGTCAGTAAACAATGGTATATAGTCTGGCTGAGCGAGCGGTGTACTACTGTTCCCAGCAGAATCAGAGTGGCAGTAAACAATGGTATATAGTCTGGCTGAGCGGTGTACACAGAGTGTCAGTAAACAATGGTATATAGTCTGGCTGAGCGAGCGGTGTACTACTGTTCCCAGCAGAATCAGAGTGGCAGTAAACAATGGTATATAGTCTGGCTGAGCGGTGTACACAGAGTGTCAGTAAACAATGGTATATAGTCTGGCTGAGCGGTGTACACAGAGTGGCAGTAAACACAATGCTATATAGTCTGGCTGAGCGAGCGGTGTACTACTGTTCCCAGCAGAATCAGAGTGGCAGTAAACAATGGTATATAGTCTGGCTGAGCGGTGTACACAGAGTGTCAGTAAACAATGGTATATAGTCTGGCTGAGCGGTGTACACAGAGTGTCAGTAAACAATGGTATATAGTCTGGCTGAGCGGTGTACACAGAGTGGCAGTAAACACAATGCTATATAGTCTGGCTGAGCGAGCGGTGTACTACTGTTCCCAGCAGAATCAGAGTGGCAGTAAACAATGGTATATAGTCTGGCTGAGCGGTGTACACAGAGTTTCAGTAAACAATGGTATATAGTCTGGCTGAGCGGTGTACACAGAGTGTCAGTAAACAATGGTATATAGTCTGGCTGAGCGGTGTACACAGAGTGGCAGTAAACACAATGCTATATAGTCTGGCTGAGCGAGCGGTGTACTACTGTTCCCAGCAGAATCAGAGTGGCAGTAAACAATGGTATATAGTCTGGCTGAGCGGTGTACACAGAGTGTCAGTAAACAATGGTATATAGTCTGGCTGAGCGGTGTACACAGAGTGTCAGTAAACAATGGTATATAGTCTGGCTGAGCGGTGTACACAGAGTGGCAGTAAACACAATGCTATATACTCTGGCTGAGCGAGCGGTGTACTACTGTTCCCAGCAGACACAGAACAGTGAACAGAATGCTATATAGTGTGGCTGAGCGAGCAGTGTACCACTATTCCCAGCAGACACAGAACAGTGAACAGAATGCTATATAGTGTGGCTGAGCGGGCGGTGTACCACTATTCCCAGCAGACACAGAACAGTGAACAGAATGCTATATAGTGTGGATGAGCGAGCGGTGTACCACTATTCCCAGCAGACACAGAACAGTAAACAGAATGCTATATAGTGTGGCTGAGCGAGCGGTGTACCACTATTCCCAGCAGACACAGAACAGTGAACAGAATGCTATATAGTGTGGCTGAGCGAGCGGTGTACCACTATTCCCAGCAGACACAGAACAGTGCACAGAATGCTATATAGTGTGGCTGAGCGAGCGGTGTACCACTATTCCCAGCAGACACAGAACAGTAAACAGAATGCTATATAGTGTGGCTGAGCGAGCGGTGTACCACTATTCCCAGCAGACACAGAACAGTAAACAGAATGCTATATAGTGTGGCTGAGCGAGCGGTGTACCACTATTCCAAGCAGACACAGAACAGTGAACAGAATGCTATATAGTGTGGCTGAGCGAGCGGTGTACCACTATTCCCAGCAGACACAGAGTGGCAGTAAACAGAATGCTATATAGTGTGGCTGAGCGAGGTACACAGAGTGGCAGTAAACAGAATGCTATATAGTGTGGCTGAGCAAGCGGTGTACTACTATTCCCAGCAGACACAGAGTGGCAGTAAACAGAATGCTATATAGTGTGGCTGAGCGAGGTACACAGAGTGGCAGTAAACAGAATGCTATATAGTGTGGCTGAGCAAGCGGTGTACTACTGTTCCCAGCAGTGACACAATGACAGGGGGGACCCTGGCTAGCGTGGCTGGAGCGCGAACTACCCTGCCTGCCTACCCAAAGCTAAACCCACAGACAAATGGCGGAGATATGACGTGGTTCGGGTATTTATTTACCCGAACCACGTGACCGTTCGGCCAATCAGAGCGCGTTCGGGTCCGAACCACGTGACCCGTTCGGCCAATCACAGCGCTAGCCGAACGTTCGGGGAACGTTCGGCCATGCGCTCTTAGTTCGGCCATATGGCCGAACGGTTTGGCCGAGCACCGTCAGGTGTTCGGCCGAACTCGAACATCACCCGAACAGGGTGATGTTCTGCAGAACCCGAACAGTGGCGAACACTGTTCGCCCAACACTAGCAGTAACATCACACTGCTGAGCACCAAAATATACAGACCAGGCCGAAGATCAGAGGGCAGATGTGGAGCAATAGGAGCAACATAGTGATTCCTTACATAGCTTTAACAAGTATCAAGTAAGCAATTCCTAAGTTAGTGCAAGCCCCATAAAGGAGGACTTACTTTGCGGGTCAGTCATTTTCAATCTTCAAAACTTTCAATAAGAGGATGGGCACACTTTAGACAGGGTGGGAAAACTATCACTGAACATTGACATCAGCAGTGAGCAGTGATGTTTTAACATCTTTACTGAGAAATTTTAACCAAAATCCACATCTTCAGCCATGTCGCTTGAATTGGCACGATGCTAAATTCTGCATTTTAATGGATTTAATATAAAATATGAGCAATGATAGTAATGTCTGACATGTATATTGGCCAATTATAATTTATTTGTATACTTACATTACTCATTTCTACTAAGGGAGTCACGTCAGAAGATACATTCACCTGACGCCGATTTAGATTAAACCATCAGCCTGCAGGAGGCAACTGTACCAGCTGTGTCTGTGGCTGGTATGTTTCACCCCCTGTATTTCTGTAAAATGATTGTCCCATCCTGTAAATGCACCCTCGTGCAGCTCTTCTGCCTAACAGAACTGTGGTACAGCTCAGCATAGTGCCATACAGCTCTGTAAATAATGCTGCCCGCCGAAGCCCCGTTCAACGCTGCCAAAGCGTAAGTGTCCTCAGCGTTGCAGTCGGGGATCTTGCGTACAGAAAAGAGCTGGTCTCCACAGCAACAGTAACCAATAGGTGTACGTGGTTGTGCCTTCAACGGGCAGCATTATTTACAGAGCTGTACGGTGCTATGCTGCTCTGTACAAGTTCTGTTCAGTTACAAGATGGGACAATCATTTTACAGACATACAGGGGGTGAAACATACTAGCCACACAGTGGGGTAGCTAAGAAGCTTTGGGCCCCAGTGCAAGTTTTGCATTGGGGCCCCCCAAGCATGCTATACATAACAATTGATATGGCACACCAAAACCAATCAAGGACAACCACAGTGTCAGATGTGCAAGAAGGCGATGGGAAGCAGTGTGTTAATGATTACTACTATTCAAAACATATATAGAAGTGATTTATTACAAGCACAGGACCAATAGAGAGCTAATACTGTGGTTGAGAGTGGGCCCCTTGGATTTCCTCTAGCCCAAGGGCCCTGATGCGGTCGCTACCTCTGCATCCCCTATTGCTACACCACTGCAGCCACATACACAGCTGGTACAGTTGCCTCCTGCAGGCTGATGGTTTAATCTAAATCTGCGTCAGGTAAATGTATCTTTTGACGTGACTCCCATAGTGGAAATTATTAATGTACAGTACAGACCAAAAGTTTGGACACACCTTCTCATTCAAAGAGTTTTCTTTATTTTCATGACTATGAACATTGTAGATTCACACTGAAGGCATCCAAACTATGAATTAACACATATGGAAGTATAGTACATAACCAAAAAGTGTGAAACAACTGAAAATATGTCATATTCTAGGTTCTTCAAAGTAGCCACCTTTTGCTTTGATTACTGCTTTGCACACTCTTGGCATTCTCTTGATGAGCTTCAACAGGTAGTCACCTGAAATGGTCTTCCAACAGTCTTGAAGGAGTTCCCAGAGATGCTTAGCACTTGCTGGCCCTTTTGCCTTCACTCTGTGGTCCAACTCACCCCATACCATCTCGATTGGGTTTAGGTCTGGTGACTGTGGAGGCCAGGTCATCTGGCACAGCACCCCATCACTCTCCTTCCTGGTCAAATAGCAGTGGTTTCCTAGCTGATATTCTACCACGAAGGCCTGATTCACACAGTCTCCACTTAACAGTTGTTCTAGAGATGTGTCTGCTGCTAGAACTCTGTGTGGCATTGACCTGGTCTCTAATCTGAGCTGCTGTTAAAGGGCAGGTTCAGGGAGGTGTTTAAAAAAATAAAAATATTAATCCACTTACCTGGGGCTTCCTCCAACCCGTGGCAGGCAGGACGTGCCCACGACGCCACTTCGGAGGCTCCTGGTCTTCTTCGGTGGCTCACCCGACCTGGCCAGGCCGGCTTCCAGGCCAGGCTCTTGTGTGCTCCAACGTGCGTCTCATGCAGTCGCGCTGACGTCATCGGACGTCCTCCAGGCTGTACTGCGCAGGCACAGAACTACTTCGCCTGCGCAGTACAGCCTGGAGGACGTCTGATGGCGTCAGCGTGACTGCGTGAGATGCACGTTGGAGCGCAAGGAGAAGCCCGACCAGGAAGCTGGCCTGGCCAGGTCGGGTGAGCCACTGGAGAAGACCGGGAGCCTACGGAGCAGTGTCAAGGACACATCCTGCCTGCCACGGGCTGGAGGAAGCCCCAGGTAAGTGGATTAGTGTTTTTATTTTTTTAAACACCTCCCTGACTCGGATTAACTTATCCTCCACAGCAGAGGTGACTCTTGGTCTTCCTTTCCTGGGGCAGCCCGCATGTGAGCCAGTTTCTTTGTAGCGTTTGATGGTTTTTGAGACTGCACTTGGGGACTCTTTCAAAGTTTTCCCAATTTTTGGACTGACTGACCTTCTGTGATGATCCGCTCAGCTGGCTGCACAGGCAGACAGCTGTTTGTCCATTCCTCTAGTCTGTGGGCTGCAGGTCTCTGGAACAGAGACCTGTCTTTCCATTGCAAGTTTCTGGTCTGTTCTCTTGCTGGGGAATTTGCATACATTCGTTATGCAAATCCCCTACCTGCCTTCTTTGATGACTGGCACTATAAGAACTTTATGTTTCCCAGAAGGCTTTGCTGGTCATTTCCTTTCCATGGTCTGTTCCTGATGGACACTGCTGGAGTGTCAGCCATTGCTATCTAGTATAGTTAATTCCTGGGGGTTGCTTTAGGCTCCCCTTCTAGCCCAGTCAGGTTGTATTATCTGTATTGCCTGTTCTGTCTTGTCTTGCCTGTTGCCATTATCCTGTCCCAAAGGTGGTCGACAGGAAATGGTTCTGATCTCTGTTCTTGGAGTATAGCTGGTGCAGCGGTTGCTACCAGCTATCTCTTCTGTTCTGTCTCCTTGGATCGCGCTAGCTAATTTTTGCTAGCGCTGGGGATCCTTCTGTTCTGTCTTCTGGGATCGCGCTAGCTACTTTTCGCTAGCGCTGGGGATCCTTCTGTTCTGCTACTCAGTACCTGGATCGCGCTAGCCACTTTTCGCTAGTGCTGTGGATCCTATCTCTCGCTTGTCCCTGTTTTCGTGTGTCTGTCTTGTCTGCTACGCTTGCTGGAGGCTCAGTGAGGTAACCGTTAAGCAAGCGCTCGCGTCCTCTGTTTCATGTTTGTCTGTCGATGGTTAGTTAGGCGTGTTTGTCTCTATTGTGCTTATCACGTGGAGACCGCGCATAACCGCGTGCACTGTTGCGAATGAGTGCGGTGTTCGCGGTTAGCTAGCGTTTGTTATTTTCCGTATCTCCTTATTGTATTATTTGCTGTGCCTTTGCTACCCTCGTATTCTATTCTGATCTGCCTTGTGTCACGTCTGGCGATCGCACCTCTCGCGATCGCGTTCCTATTTCATATCTGCTCTTGTGTGTGCGCGGTCGCGGGGTGGCGACTGGATTGGCGCACACACATACAACCTGTCCCTTTGCTCAATCTCATTCGCAATCGCCTCTCTTGCGATTGCGTTCTGCGCTTCATACAATTCCTGTCTGGCACTTGTGGAGGTACAGAGGATTGGTTCCTCTGCACTCCCCAGCGCCATCTGCCGACAGGAATTTCCCTCTACAGGTGCGTAGCACCTTTTGCTGGGTGCCTGCAAATATACGCTTGTGGAGGATTTCCGCTGTGTCAGCGCACGCGTTGTGCGCTGATCACGGAGAAGGTTCCACAATCGTTACAGAATGACCAGCCCAACCCAAAACCCCAGTGTAGACGGAATTTCCGATTTGTACGATTTTGTCGAATATGGCTCTTGTACCTTGAAGAGATTTAAAAAACTTGAACCTGAATCAGCAGACGAATTTTTGTCTGAGTGTACGAAACTGTTAGCGAACCCTGAATTCCAATGCACCCCAGTGTCTACCTGGGCCCCCCAAATGGTCTACATTCTGTTGGGGGGCAAAATGTCAATGTGGGGTTATGATGTGTTAGATCATACCACCCTGAGTCAAAGACTCCTGGAATTCTTGGCCTTTTTAATTCACAATTGGCTGAGATTACCTCAATTACCATACCCCCTTAATGAGTTGTTGTCAGCAGCTCAATCAGCTGTTCCATCTACTCTTTCATCCATAAAGCAGCCATCCAAAGCCTCTAAGTCTAAACGTAAAAAATCTAGGAAGGCTTCCCAGCGGAAAGATCCGTTGCCCATGGCAACCACAGATAGAGAGGTTATTTCTGTCAAGTCTGAAATGGGCAAAACCATGCAGTATGATAATGATGTTTATAATGCATCTGCTGATCAGTTTCCAGGTTTTTTGCCCCAATCCAAAGCTTATGTGGATCCTGCTATAGGTAGGATCGCCCACTATATTAAAGCAGTTAAAAAATCTGTACTCGTTCCTGATCCCCACCCATATGGAGATTATTTAGATACTGGGTTGTTCGAACCACCATTTGCCTCATGGGAAATCGGGGCCTTGGTGGAGGAATTTGATTTGGATTGGAAAGCCTTTTGCGATTTTTACATCGCAAAAAGCGCGGATGTCCTGAACGATTGTCTTGACTCTGTGTGCCTTTTGATTGATTCTGATGAATGTGACGAGTGTGTTGTGGATCTGGTGATGTATGTGTGGCAGATCATTTTGGATGAATTACACACACACCAATTAATTGATCCCAATAAAGAGGTAAAAGATTCCTGTTCTGTTCCTGCTCCAGTTCCATCTGTAGACTGTGCGCACTATGATTGTTCATCCTTTGTTAAGTGTGCATGGGAGCCCCCGTTTGAGAAATGGGAGATCGAGCTCCTGGTCTATGAATTGGAATGTGATTGGAGATCGTTTTGCAATCATTACCGTTCTAAAAACGAAGCAGTTTTGTATGCGTGCATTGAGTCTGCGTGCACTTTAATCAAGACTGGTGAATGTATCTCTGACTTTGTGACTCCGCTGTTTGACGTGTGGAGAATGATTTTGGATGAACTACATGCGCTTCAATCTGCTAAAAACACATTGTCAGCGTATGATTGTTCCAATCCTCTGGATTTAAAGAAAGTGAGTTTTGAATGCATTCCCTTTCCCAAAGCAACTGAGTGTTTGAAGTCTGAGTGCAAGTCGTTCAGAGCAGTTGCTTGTGTGGAAGTTGAACCAGTGCGGTCTGATGTCGCCACCGCACGTATGGCTGCAAAAGGTCTGTGTGGTCCTGTGTCTAAGGAAGACAGATTTTTTCCCTCAGGTTCTCTAAGATCGTCTGTTTGTGAGCCTGCCATGGGGAAAATTCCTAAGTTATGCAACTTTAAGAAAATTATTGATGTGTCTAATAAAGTTTCTCCTGTTGTTGTCGCCACTTCTTTTGCAAATGAATCTATGTCTTATTCTGTTCGCACCTGTGCAGGCCTGTTGCCTGATGACAGTTGCTCCAGTGTTTCTGTCCTAGATGCCTTGCAGTCTGCTCCGCAGATCGCGGAGGTTTGCGATATGGAAGCGTCAGTTTCGCAACCTAAAGCGATCTTGGATCCGCAAATTTTGCGTTCTGACTCCTCGGATTCGACATTGTTAGCCGAATCTAAGAGTGAGACAGCGCTTCGGTTTTGCGAATCTGATGCTGAAGCTTCTTTGCCTTGTCCAGAGAAGCTTTCTCTGAGCCTGCCCTGTACCATGAATGAAGGCATGATGTCCACTTGCATTGACATTTGCGAGTCTGATTCTGAAGAAAGTATTGACTCTCCACCCAGTACTCTGGATGAGTCATTATTGCCTTGTACAATATCTCCTGCCCTGCCCCTAGAGGCTCGTCTAGGTATTGCTGCTATTTTTACCTGTCTTTCTGCAGTTTTGGAGTTGCAAGCTAGTTTGACTACTACGCAGAGTTCTGGGTGCAGCGAGATTAAAGTTAGGGAGTCAGTGTGTGGTCCAGTGAATATTCCTGTACGTTCCACTCATGATGATGAAATTCAGTCTCAGTTTATGGTGGAACCTTCCCTGGGACATCTGCCCTGTTCTCAAAGTAAAGTTCCAGTTTTGCCCTGTAACATGGATAGTACAGAATCCTTCTTAGACAACTTGAAAAATGATGTTCCTGAGGTCTTGTTTGATGATCTGAAGGTCTCCGAGTTCCTCCCAAAGGGTGCAGAACTTGTAGGAGATGTCTCCTGCCCCCCAGGTCCTTCTGAGGTGTTGCCCACTTCAGTAGGCATTGCTGCCTTGCTGACTACTTTTGCAGCTCTTGTGGAGCTTCATTCATGTGTAGTCAATGATGATATTACAGTTACAGAAAATTCTGAATTTGAGTCCGAGTCTTCTTTTGAAAGACCAGTACCTGTGACCTTTACTCGTGATGATTTTCTGCCCGGTACTGGTTTTGGTCTTGTCGTGTCGGACTCTGAGGTTGGCAGTTCCCCGACATGTCCTGAGGTTTCTCCTGTACTAGTGTACCCCGATGTGCTCTGTGACCCAGAAAGCCCAAGTGTGCCTCGGTTACCAGCGTACTCAGATGCTTCCTCAGTGGAGACATGTTCTGATATAGCCTGCCTGCTTGCATGCCCAGAAGTGGTCCCTGAAAGTCCTGATCTTGATGGGTGTCCTGCTAATTTTGAGTCTGGAATGATCATAGGTTCCATAGGGGTTCTTGGTGGTTCTCCATGTGAGCCTGGTGAGCGTTCTGGCTTCTTGGGATCTCTGCGGAGCTTCAAGGCGTTCTGGGAGATTCCGGGAAAGGTATTGCTTGGTGCCCTGAATACGATCAGCAATGGCTTTGGTGTTGTAAGGGACACTTCGAACAGGTATTGCGGCAGGTTTGGTATTCTTGGACGCTCCTTAGAAGGTGGTGGGTATTGTCTGGAGGGTGTCGATGGCTTCTTCTCTGGTGTCCACAGTCCTGATGGGTGTTACGCTGAGACTTGTAGTGCTGATGGGCATGTTTCGGTGGCTTCTGCTTCCGATGAGGTCGGTTTCGGATGGACTGACTCTGGAATTGGGCCTTGTCGGGCTGTCCCGACCTTCATGAGTCTTCAGTTAGAGTTTTGTGATGATACCAGTTTTGAGGGATGTCTGGAATCCATCCCTAGAGGGGGGGTACTGTGATGATCCGCTCAGCTGGCTGCACAGGCAGACAGCTGTTTGTCCATTCCTCTAGTCTGTGGGCTGCAGGTCTCTGGAACAGAGACCTGTCTTTCCATTGCAAGTTTCTGGTCTGTTCTCTTGCTGGGGAATTTGCATACATTCGTTATGCAAATCCCCTACCTGCCTTCTTTGATGACTGGCACTATAAGAACTTTATGTTTCCCAGAAGGCTTTGCTGGTCATTTCCTTTCCATGGTCTGTTCCTGATGGACACTGCTGGAGTGTCAGCCATTGCTATCTAGTATAGTTAATTCCTGGGGGTTGCTTTAGGCTCCCCTTCTAGCCCAGTCAGGTTGTATTATCTGTATTGCCTGTTCTGTCTTGTCTTGCCTGTTGCCATTATCCTGTCCCAAAGGTGGTCGACAGGAAATGGTTCTGATCTCTGTTCTTGGAGTATAGCTGGTGCAGCGGTTGCTACCAGCTATCTCTTCTGTTCTGTCTCCTGGGATCGCGCTTGTTCTGTTTCGAATTCCCGCTTTATGTGTGAGGCATACTCCAGAAGACCCAGTCTGTATAGCAGTATAACTCCACACTGATTTAGAAACCTCCACAGGCAGTTTACTCGATGAAATAATGACTCCAAGTATAATCTGTAGTATCTTTACTTGCGTTGAAAGCATACAAAGATGTTTTTTAGAGCATATTCATAGGTAAAAATATGATGCGACTACAAGCACAGCAGGATCTCCTCACTAACTGAACTCAACTGTTGCAGAAACATCTAGACAAGGCTGTTGAGCAGGGAGTTACAGTTGGGAAATGCTAAATAACTAAATCTTGCAGGGGGACTGGAATATACTATTACAAAGAATATAAATAATGTTAAATAACATTAAAAGAGGCTGTTGTGACAGCACACTCCCCGCTTGGTATCGGTAGATACCACTATATATAATACAATTTAACATTGAAAACTATAAGTATAATTAAGACTTGTAGAGAAAAGAGAAAACATAAAACATAAACATTAATTCTTGAATGCAGATCTTTGAAGAATCTTCCATCACTGGAGAAAGGATGTAACTCAGTAGACCCGAAGGCATATCAGGCTGTTCCCTTGGATCGAGTAGATAAGACATCTTCATTTGAAGGCAGGAGTAAGACTGTCTCCGTGATGGGTCTAAACAAAGTCTTAACACTACCATTTCTTTCTGTCTTCACTTTCACCTTGCGAACCTTTCCATCATCGCTAGTGATTGCCTTTATAAAGTGATCATTCATATCGGGTTTGTTCTTCAGAATTTTTTTAAGTGAAGTTAGCCTAGAAATAACTTGTTTCTTGTTATTTGGAAGCCTAATTCTTGGTGAACGAAACGGTAAAGGAGCTACCCAACTGTTAGTTTCATCCTTGAAGAATTCATTATTCAAGATGTTTATGAACTCTTCATCCTCAATGGAAGGAACTGTCTTATTGTCATCACGAGTTATTTGGAATATAGTGTCACCGAAGTCTTGATGAGAACTGTTCTTACAATTGATTTGCTTTTGTACATCGCATGAAGTCTTTAAACTGAAACTCTCCTGAACTTGAAAGTTAAAAGGATGTTTAAGTGAATGAAAGGTGCATTCAGATTCTCTGATGCTGGTCTTGCATGAGAACACATCATAAGACTCTTGAAATGTATTTAAGCAAACATCTCCTATTATGACCCATCCAAAATCTAATTTCTGTGCATAAGGGGCATCATTTGGTCCATTGCATTGTTGTCGCACCTTATGGACTCTTGGGATATCTCTGCCTAAAAGAAGGAGAATCTTTGCATCATCATCAAGCGGTGGAATGTAACTGGCTATGTGTTTCATATGAGGATGATAAAGAGCCGCTTCTGGTGTAGGGATCTCTTCTCGATTGTTTGGCAACTGATCACATTCGATAAGTGTTGGAAGTGGAAATTCTGTGTTTCCATACTCAGATGCTACCACAAAACCATGTGCTCTTCTTCCAGATACCTTAACCAGGCCTGAGCAAGTTTGTAAAGTATAGGGCCAGGTTTCTCCTTGAATATTGAACACGTTGAAGAATTCTGGACTTGCTAATGAACGGTTGCTCTGGTCGTCAAGGATAGCATACATCTTCACTGCGCTCTGTGGTCGTCCTTCTGGATATACCTTGACCAGACATATTTTACTGCATGACTTTCTGTGGAATCCTTCTTCACATACCTCAATACATTTTGTGGATACAGATGCTGTCATTTCCTCAGTACTCTCCCCGCCATAACTTGGTGTGGTCTTTGAGGCTTGAGCAGTTTGAAGCACTTCTTTGGGGGAACCAGGATGATAAGCCGTTATGTGTTTATCACTGTTGCAGTCAAAACATTTGACAGGAACTTTACAGTCTTTAGCAAAGTGGTCTGTAGATGCACAACATCTATAACAAATATCGTGTTCTCTGAGGAAAGACTTGCGCTCTTCAAAGGGCATTTGTTTAAACACACGACAATTTCTAAGCGGGTGTGGCTTGTTATGAATAGGACATTGATACCTAGGATCATTTTCCTTGACTTGCTGTGGTTTAAAATCAGAGTCTTGAGAACTTGAGAAGATTCCAGTCTTCTTAACATAGACAGAGTTCCGTGAGTCCTTAAACTTGCCTTGAGTATCGCAATTTAAAGATGTTGAAGGAAGAACTGTAGTATCAAAAAATAAAAAGCTTGGGTCATTCTTTACAGTAGCTATGTCTCTAATGAATTTGGAGAAAAAAGAAAAAGGTGGAAAGGATACTTTATAGTCCTGTTTATATTTAGATCCTTTCTTTGCCCATTCACTCTGAATATTCGGTGGCAACTTCTGTACAATTGGGTTTACACCATGAGCTGTATCCAAGTAGACAAGACCTGGAAGGTGTGGGTCTGCCTTGGCTCTTTCTACTTCAAGAAGAAGGTCGCTTAATTCTTGAAACTTGTGGTTGTCCTTGTTAGACAGTTTTGGGAAGTTTCGAAGTCTTTTGAATAAGGCAAGCTCAATAGCTTCAGAACATCCATAAACTCTCTCTAATCTCTCCCAAACTATGTTAAGACCCGTTGCTGGATCATCGCAATGAACAGATTTCAGTCTTTTAACTTGTTCTGATGACTGCGGTCCCAACCATTTGATAAGTAGGTCAAGTTCTCCTATAGGTTCAATCTCCAGGTTCTGGATTATAGTCTTGAATGTAGCTCGCCAACCTCTGTAGTTTTCTGGTTCATCATCAAATTTCGTTAGTCCAGAGTTAAGAAGCTCTCGGCGAATCATATACTTGCCAACTTCTTCAATTTCAGACTTTTCTGATTTTATTTCTGTACGTGGAAATGCGTCACCACTGCAGACAGTATGTGGCTTGTGCTGTTCCAGTGGTGATGTAGAGAATGGAGATGCAGATGCGTTTACTCCAGGCGAGGGTTTGATCTGTGTGATGTTTGGAGCATGGGAGCTTGAAAAAGACTGTGTTATGAGATTCATGGGATTTGTTCCAATTGGTTGTGATATTTCTTTGTGATTATATCTTGCTGAGGTCTGACAAGGTGTATAGATTTGTTCTCTTGGACTTGTAGTGTTGGACAGCATAGCAGAATCCTTCAAAGGTACAGTGTTAAACTGAGATTCATGTTTTAACGATATGCATTCTGGCTGCTTACTTGCTGAACAGGTAGGTGCAGAGACTTCAGCTGTAAGTAGGGGAGTATATCCATTGTTCTGGTTCAGAACAAATTGCAAAGTTCGTTTAGCAGGATCGTCAGCAGACTTTAGGCTAGGGTAATTAATTCCTTCTTCCTCTTCCACAGCTTGTTCGAAGACCTTTAACCTTGCTAGAGCTGCTGCTTCTTCTCTTTTCTTTTGCAGAAGTTCTGACTGGGCCTCTGTCTCTGCCTGCACACGTGTTGCTTCTGCCTGTGCTTCTGCCTGCACACGTGTTGCTTCTGCCTGTGCTTCTGCCTGCACACGTGTTGCTTCTGCCTGTTTGCGTGCTGCTTCCGCCTGTTTGCGTGCTGCGTCCGCTTTAAGAGTCGATTCTTGTTCAAAGCAATAAGATTGTGCTTTCGCAGCCTCTGCTTCTGCACGGGCTTTGACTAACTGAATGCTTAATGCTGACCTCTGGGAGAGTGACTGCAGCGATTTGCTTGATCTAGTAAATCTGTGAGAGGTTGCTTGCACTGACAGTTTTTTTGAGTGTCTAGAAGAAATAGAGGTACAGGATGTAGTTTCGATCAAATTTGCTATCCTATTCTCTAACTGTAACTTCGCTTCCATAAACGCAACATGTCTCTGTTGATGAGCGGTGGTAAAGTCATCCAACTCTTTTGACGCTTGTTCTGTACTAACTTGCGATAGAAAGGAAGAATATTTTTCAGAGAGTTTCCTGTAATTTTCATATGTCTTCTTAAGTCTTGTAAGTGCATTGTTTAATTGCTCTCCATTACTGCCAGTCTTCTCAATATCAGATATGTGTTGCAGCGTTTTTATCCACAATTCAGACAGACTATGGAACATTCCTTCACTTTCTGCTTCATACCTCTCTCTTGCCTTTAGAGAAAGATGTATTGACCGCCTTGGTCTCTCAGGTAGTACAACATGTTTATCTGAATCATCTTGACCGAGCATTAATTCATCTTCCATGTTAATAGAATGCATAGAAATAGACATGCTCTATGGCTGCAGATATGATGCTTATGAATCTTATCACTGGGTGATTTTTTTATTTATTTTTTAAACTTAATAGTGATAGTCCCAAACAGAAGAAATGCACAATTTCTGAAGCAGTCTGTACTCACTGTATTCACTGTAGGAAGGCAGACAGGCAATTCTTGTACTTTTTTTGCTGAATGTCTATTTACTCTTTGTAGATTTGTGTTTGACGTGTAGCTAGGTAATCCTTTATCGTATTGCAGATCAGTCCTTTACTGATTAGTTGACAGGAAGTCCCATTACCTTCTTGCAGATATCATATTTTTACTGTTCTGTTTCGAATTCCCGCTTTATGTGTGAGGCATACTCCAGAAGACCCAGTCTGTATAGCAGTATAATTATCTCCACACTGATTTAGAAACCTCCACAGGCAGTTTACTCGATGAAATAATGACTCCAAGTATAATCTGTAGTATCTTTACTTGCGTTGAAAGCATACAAAGATGTTTTTTAGAGCATATTCATAGGTAAAAATATGATGCGACTACAAGCACAGCAGGATCTCCTCACTAACTGAACTCAACTGTTGCAGAAACATCTAGACAAGGCTGTTGAGCAGGGAGTTACAGTTGGGAAATGCTAAATAACTAAATCTTGCAGGGGGACTGGAATATACTATTACAAAGAATATAAATAATGTTAAATAACATTAAAAGAGGCTGTTGTGACAGCACAGCGCTAGCTACTTTTTGCTAGCGCTGGGGATCCTTCTGTTCTGTCTTCTGGGATCGCGCTAGCTACTTTTCGCTAGCGCTGGGGATCCTTCTGTTCTGCTACTCAGTACCTGGATCGCGCTAGCCACTTTTCGCTAGTGCTGTGGATCCTATCTCTCGCTTGTCCCTGTTTTCGTGTGTCTGTCTTGTCTGCTAAACTTGCTGGAGGCTCGGTGAGGTAACCGTTAAGCAAGCGCTCGCGTCCTCTGTTTCATGTTTGTCTGTCGATGGTTAGTTAGGCGTGCTTGTCTCTATTGTGCTTATCACGTGGAGACCGCGCATAACCGCGTGCACTGTTGCGAATGAGTGCGGTGTTCGCGGTTAGCTAGCGTTTGTTATTTTCCGTATCTCCTTATTGTATTATTTGCGGTGCCTTTGCTACCCTCGTATTCTATTCTGATCTGCCTTGTGTCACGTCTAGCGATCGCACCTCTCGCGATCGCGTTCCTATTTCATATCTGCTGTTGTGTGTGCGCGGTCGCGGGGTGGCGACTGGATTGGCGCACACACATACAACCTGTCCCTTTGCTCAATCTCATTCGCAATCGCCTCTCTTGCGATTGCGTTCTGCGCTTCGTACAATTCCTGTCTGGCACTTGTGGAGGTACAGAGGATTGGTTCCTCTGCACTCCCCAGCGCCATCTGCCGACAGGAATTGCTGGGTGCCTGCAAATATACGCTTGTGGAGGATTTCCGCTGTGTCAGCGCACGCGTTGTGCGCTGATCACGGAGAAAGTTCCACAATCGTTACACCTTCATTTCTTAAAGTAATGATGGCCACTTGTGTTTCTTTACTTAGCTGTTTTGTTCTTGCCATAATACAAATTCTAACAGTCTATTCAGTAGGACTATCAGCTGTGTATCCACTTGACTTCTCCACAAAGCAACTGATGGTCCCAAACCCATTTATAAGGCAAGAAATCCCACTTATGAAACCTGACAGGGCACACCTGTGAATTGAAAACCATTTCAGGTGACTACCTCTTGAAGCTCATCAAGAGAATGCCAAGAGTGTGCAAAGCAGTAATCAAAGCAAAAGGTGGCTACTTTGAAGAACCTAGAAGATGACATATTTTAATCTGAACATTTATATATCCGAACATTTATATAGCGCTTTTCTCCTGTCGGACTTAAAGCGTTCAAGAGCTGCAGCCACTGGGACGCGCTCAGTAGGCCACCCTGCAGTGTTAGGGAGTCTTGCCCTGAACTCCTTACTGAATAGGTACTGACCCTAGCCAGGATTCAAACCCTGGTCTTCCATGTCAAAGGCAGTGCCCTTAACCAGTACTCTATTCAGCCACAGTTGTTTCACACTTTTTGGTTATGTACTATACCTCCACATGTGTTAATCCATAGTTTGGATGCCCCTTCAGTGTGAATCTACAATGTTCATAGTCATGAAAATAAAGAAAATTCTTTGAATGAGAAGGTGTGTCCAAACTTTTGGTCTGTACTGTAAGTGTACAAATAAATGATAATCAGCCACTATACATATGTCAAACATTACTATCATTGCTCATATTTTATATTAAATCCATTAAAATGCAGAATTTAGCAATAGTGCCCCTGTAAACAACTATCATTACTTGAAGCAATAATGCATATCGAGTGTGGAGATACTTTTCACTTATGTACACAGCTTATCCAATACATTAGGGCCCGTTTCCACTAGTGCGGCGTGCGTCTCGCAGACGCACACCGCACTGAGCCGGTGGGCGGGATCGCAGGCCAATCCCATGAGCCGTGCCATGCACGGCTATGGGATTCGCAGCCTCCGTGGCGAAATCTGCGGGGGGTTCCGGGCGAATCGCTCCCGCAAGCGATTCCGCCGCGGCACCGTCATCCCCTATGGCAGAGTTTCCCCGTGCGAATGATGTGCGGGGAAACTCTGCCGAATCCCCGGCGAAACCGCCCTAGGGGAAACGGGCCCTTATACACCAGACATTTTGATTCCAGAAGTAAGCACAATAAGTAAGCACCATCCAAACATATACATTGTTTCACTTAATTTGAACTGGAGAAGCTAATTGTTTAGTGATGAAAATCTTTCAAGAATACAATAAGGAAACAGCCTTTAGAAATGACCTTGACTTCCTTCGGATATGGTTGAAGTTATCTTTCCATACTTTAGCAGTCTTTTTCATGGCCATGTTGTGTCTCAGCTAGCTGACATTTGCTTTAGCTGGCTGCTATATATTTGGAATATGTGCACAAACACACTACATGCCAACGGTAGGGTAGGAGGCTATGCTTACATCAAATGGAAGAGGATACAGAGATTCTCTGCATTAAAACAAAACAGTATCAATGCCAGAATGCTAGAGGTATATTCACACCCAGAGCTGCGTTCAGGGCAGTACAGGAGATACTGCTGTATGGGGCCCCAGGACCATCTGGGGCCTGAACAGTGACAGTGCCACACAAACCCCAGCTGTCAGTCACTCCTGCGGCAAGTCCGTTGATGCCGGCTGCTGTATGTCCCCTCCCCCCTGCCACATGACTGTAGGGCATGTGTCAATGCGCGGGGAGAGAGATTAGACTGGGCATTGTGACTCCTCCATCTATTATGGCAGATGGAGGAGGCTACTACTCTGAGAGGCCCTGCCCCCCCTCCCCCCCCCCCACACACACACACACATACACACACACACCAGCATACAAGGTTTGGGGGCCAGGAAGAGGACAGAAGGAAACAATACTGTCTGCACCATGCTGCAAACCACATAGAAGGTAAGAGCTGTAGCCACCTATCTTGACTCCAGGTTACATCTATCTGCTGTCATCGTTCTCCCTGTCATCTCTAATCATCACCTCTCCCCCATCATCTCTGCTCATTGCCTTCCCAGTTATCTCTGCTCTTCCCCTTCCCCTGTCATCTTTGCTTGTCACCTCTTACTCCTGTCATCTTTACTCATTACTCCTTCCCCTATAATCTCTGCTTGTCATATCTTCCCCGTCATCTCTACTCATCATCCTTTACCCATGCCATTGTTCATAGTCACCCCTTCCCCCTATCATCTCTACTTGTTGCTGTTCATCGCCCCTTCTTCCTGTCATTGCTGCTTGCACCCCTTCCCCTGTCATCGCTGCTCACACCCCTTCTCCTTGTTGTCACTGCTTTTCACCTCACTACCTGCTGGTGGTCACTACAATCTACCTATCACTACCTGCTAACTACAATCTGCCTAACACTACCTGCTGGTCACTACAATCAGCCTATCACTACCTGCTGGTCACTACAATCCACCTATCACTATATGATGGTCATTACAATCAGCCAATCACTACCTGCTGGCCACTACAATCTGCCTATCACTGCTTGCTGGCCACTACAATCTGCCTATCACTGCTTGCTGGCCACTACAAGCACTTGAGAAAGGGCCACTGCCCGAAACGTCGTGCTATCATTGTATACTTTTTATATCCGCAACAATGAAATAAAATATAAAATTAGATATTACATCCCTGGAGGGTCGAGTCCTGTATGGAGAGTGTTCTGCTTTTGATGCTGGCCACTACAGTCAGCCTATCACTATATGATGGTCACTACAATCAGCCTATCACTACCTGCTGGCCACTACAATCTGCCTATCACTGTTTGCTGGCTACTACAATCTGCCTATCACTACCTGCCTGCGACTAAAATCTACCTATAAGGGGGCATGGCCGGAAGTAAAGCTGAGTGGTCACATGTAAGCTAGCTCCGGCTCAACGCCACTTGCACATCATCCTTTAGACCCTGGCAAACAAGATTAAAGTATCCGGGTAATCCCATCAGATGTATAATATGTATTGCATACCATCTACATGCCAATAAGAGCTTCTTCTTACAGGACAGTTAATAGAGGCATGCTCAGAAAATCTAAGCATTTTGTTAATCACAGAGTGTCTGAGAGGAAGTGTCCATATGGCTGCCAATCTCTTAATTAGAACAGGTGAAAAAAAGAACTAAAAAAATTACTAGAATATATAGCTGAGCTGTCTGCACTGAGACACACAAAACATGCAGCTAGAGGATTGTTGTAGTTTGTGATGAAAGTCTTAATGATATTGAATTGCAAAATGTGTGCTACGTGTCTATTGCAAAGCTGTATTTAGATTGGAATTTTACTTTGAGTTATATTTAGGTGCAAATTCGGTCTTGTTAGACAATGATGTTGTTTTTCTGAGCATATTTCTTAGTATTATTTATTATTCATTATTTTGATTGCAGCATGCTTACTATGCCTAAAAAGTCAGTGTTTGTTATGCTAAATGGGCTTAGTGGTTTACATAACACAATAGATTTTTATCTGTTTTGCTACACTGCGGAAATTATATATATATTATACAGTTGTTTTATCCTGGATTTAATTTGCTGCATTTTGCGATCCTTTTGCGACCACATGCAAAATGCCATGACATCTTCAAAATAAAGAAAATCTCGAGAACTCTTTTCTACTATTGTGATCAGATTGCGGTCCAATTTTGCAACTGAAAACAGCCTGCATTTCTTCAGAATTTGAAACATCCTGCATTTCTTCAGCATTTTCCCCGTGTTCCTAACAGCCAGAGAAAACTATGAAATCACAGGAAAAAATAGCAAAAAATTAGATTACAAAATTGCAAAAAAAATTCCCATTGCAGTATAAGGTAGCCCTTACCAAATGCATTCTGTTCTTTTAATGTATCTTTTTTTGGAAATAGATTTGTTCAATATGATTAAGCAGTTACACTTTTATTTGCAACTCTTTTTTTCAACATGTGCAGACCTATATAGATGGCATCTGCAGCAGAGAGCTGAAGCAGGTGGTTTGGGAACACTGCTGCTGATGCTGCTGCTCAGCAGCAATAAACCAGTTCAGTCTGAACACCTGACACTGTTCCCAAAATGACTTTGTCTGTGCAGTTTAACATGGGTTATGTTTAGGAAATCACCAGTAAGGGTAGTGTTGGCATTTTATTGGTAGGGTTAAAGTTGAGGTATAGGTTACAGGAAGAGTTAGCTTAGTTAATTTAAAAGCATCAAGCAAAGGATTCCTGTTAGAGAAGGGTGGTTGAGGCAAGCGTTAGTAAGGAGGTTTTCATCAGGAATGTTTTTTTGGGGGGGGTATAGAGAATTAAACCACATTGCATAGCACCTCAAAACAATGGACTCTCAGGTGTGCGTACAGAATGCACTTATGCGCCCTTTATTTTTCATAAAGCACATTAAGTGTGAATGCTAGTTGTTGCCCCTCTGAATCCAGTGGCCTGTCTGCAGCGTCCCGCTCGCTCACTGTGTCCTCTGGTGCGGCAGTAAATAGCTTGAGCGTACCTCCTCCCGGCCGGTTGGTGGAATGACGTCAGACCTGCTGGCTCTGCCCTACACATTTCTTTGTCACTTCTGGATTCATCAGTGGCTACTGAGCCAGCAATCTGTGTGATCTTATAGCCTCATTCTAGTGCTTTGCTCCGCCCCCTCTTCTGACATAATCCGGGTCGGCAGCAACCTTCCATGTGACTCCATATACATGTTAAGTGTGCACATTAAAACAAATCTATGCAGTTTCTCCATAAAATAATTCCATAAACTAAAATAAAATAAAATTAAAAGCTAGCATTCACACTTTGATGGGCTTTATGGAAACCGAAGGGCACGTAAGTGCATTCTGTACACACAGCTGAGAGTCCATTGTTTTGAGGTGCTATTTGATGTGGCTTTATTCTTTTTATATCTTTTATGTAATACATTGATTTTGGATACATTGAAGATTGAGAGTTGGTTACCCTGTATACAGTCCCAAAGAATCTTGAAATAATTAGAGATGTAGCGAACGGTTCCAGGCGAACTTTCGTGGTTCGCGTTCGCTTGCACCAGGTGAACTTTTGCGGAAGATCGATTAGCCCCATAATGCACTATGAGGGTCAACTTTGACCCTCTGCATCACAGTCAGCAGGCACATTGTAGCCATTCAGGCTACACTAAGCCCCTTATATAAGGCAGGCTCGCCGGCCATTACACTCACTCGTGTGCCTGCTAGAGACAGACTAGGGACAGCTGCTGCAGACTTGTTCTCCTAGGGACAGATTAGTTAGGTTCTTGGTTGCTTAGCTTGCTCCTTGCTGATTATTATTGCTTTTATAGCACCCCTCAACAGCTCTTTTCAGAGCTAATCCTGGTCTTTTTTTTTTCTGTGTGTCAAACTGACACTTTTGTTGCATGCACAGCCTTGCTAATTCATAGTGTGTGTGCCACTGCCAGCAGCCCAGCACATTCAGTGACTACCTGTGTGTGTGACAGGAGCTGCACATTGTACTACCCAGTACTGCATATACCAAGTACCTGTTGTGTTTACTTAACTCACCTCATCACTGCATATACCTAGCTTTGTGTTGAGTGAACCCAGCTCACTGCATCTAACCTCCTGTTGTGTTGAGTGAACCCACCTCACTGCATCTAACTACCTTTTGTGTTGAGTAAACCCACCTCACTGCATCTAACTACCTGTTGTGTTCAGTGAACCCAGCTCACTGCATATAACTACCTTTACTGTTGAGTGAACCCACCTCACTGCATCTAACTACCTGTTGTGTTGAGTGAACCCAGCTCACTGCATATACCTAGCTGTTGTGTTGAGTGAACCCACCTCACTGCATCTAACTACCTGTTGTGTTGAGTGAACCCAGCTCACTGCATCTAACTACCTGTTGTGTTGAGTGAACCCAGCTCACTGCATATATCTAGCTGTTGTGTTGAGTGAACCCACCTCACTGTATATAACTACCTTTACTGTTGAGTGAACCCACCTCACTGCATCTAACTACCTGTTTGTTAGAGAACGCGGAAAAGCCGCCGTGTGTGCTGCTGAGGAGGTGGCGGATTCCACGTCCAATGCGGCAGTTTGCACGCGGAAGCGTGCGTCTGGTAACAGGGCAGAACGCGGAAAAGCCGCCGCATGTAACAACAGTAAGGCGGCTGGTTCCGCGTCCAGCACGGCGGTTTGCACACGGCAGCATGTGTCTGGTGTGGCTGAGTCTGTTGGTGCACACAGGCTTAGGAATATGCGCGCGCTGAGAGGCAGAACTCTTATACTGGGCAAGGAGAGATCAGCTGATCATGCCGATCAGCTGACTCCAGAGCAGGTTACTATTGGTTGATCAATTAGGGGTGGTGCCGGAGAGCACTACTCCATATATAGTTACTGCTGGCCAGTCTCAAGTTGTCTGCCGTCTGTTATACTTCAGACTAGTTCCAGGGTGTAGAGACCACGGACCTCACACCCAGACTAGGGAACTTGTGTTATCCATCTGTTATACTTCAGACTAGTTCCAGGGTGTAGAGACCACGGACCTCACACCCAGACTAGGGAACTTGAGTTATCTATCTGTTATACTTCAGACTAGTTCCAGGGTGTAGAGACCACGGACCTCACGCCCAGACTAGGGAACTTGTGTTATCCATCTGTTATACTTCAGACTAGTTCCAGGGTGTAGAGACCACGGACCTCACACCCAGACTAGGGAACTTGCATTATCTATCTGTTATTCATCAGACTAGTTCCAGGGTGTAGAGACCAAGGACTTCACACCCAGACTAGGCATTGTTGATATCTGTTATGACTTACTGCTTTCCTGACTATCCCTTTGATCTCTGATTCGGTACCTCGCATATCTGATATTCCGTTGCCAGACCCTGCTTGCCTTGGATACCGAATCAGCCTTCTGTCTTTGTACTTTATCTGTGCGTGTGTTGCCGACCAGGCGTGCCCGACCTCGAGAGCTATCTCTCCTCTTAAGAGATAGTCTCCAGACCAGATAGTGACATCCACCTTCAGGTGTCACTCACTCTCTGGTCCTTCCTCTCTCCAGCCTGACTCCACCCCTTGGAGAGTCTCAGGCTGCTGGAAGGTTCCTGTGCCCTCAAGAGCAGTATTCCTTTACTGCCTATGATTACCTGCTCAGCAGGTGCATTACTCAAAGTACTACTGTTACACCAAACACTCACAGACCTATAGGTGTCCAGAGGTTAGCAATATATCTGTATTATCGGTGATTCTGCAGATCATCAATAATCAGGTATATATCTGCATTCTTGGTGATACTGTAGATCACCAATAATCAGATTCTCTCTGCGTGCTGACACCAATCGTTACACTGTTGTGTTCAGTGAACCCAGCTCACTGCATCTAACTACCTGTTGTGTTCAGTGAACCTACCTCACTGCATATACCTAGCTGTTGTGTTGAGTGAACCCACCTCACTGCATATAACTACCTTTACTGTTCAGTGAACCCACCTCACTGCATCTAACTACCTGTTGTGTTCAGTGAACCCACCTCACTGCATATACCTAGCTGTTGTGTTGAGTGAACCCACCTCACTGCATATAACTACCTTTACTGTTCAGTGAACCCACCTCACTGCATCTAACTACCTGTTGTGTTCAGTGAACCCAGCTCATTGCATATACCTAGCTGTTGTGTTGAGTGAACCCACCTCACTGCATCTAACTACCTGTTGTGTTGAGTGAACCCACCTCACTGCATATAACTACCTTTACTGTTCAGTGAACCCACCTCACTGCATCTAACTACCTGTTGTGTTGAGTGAACCCAGCTCACTGCATCTAACTACCTGTTGTGTTCAGTGAACCCACCTCACTGCATATACCTAGCTGTTGTGTTGAGTGAACCCACCTCACTGCATATAACTACCTTTACTGTTGAGTGAACCCACCTCAATGCATCTAACTACCTGTTGTGTTGAGTGAACCCAGCTCACTGCATCTAACTACCTGTTGTGTTCAGTGAACCCACCTCACTGCATATACCTAGCTGTTGTGTTGAGTGAACCCACCTCACTGCATATAACTACCTTTACTGTTGAGTGAACCCACCTCACTGCATCTAACTACCTGTTGTGTTGAGTGAACCCAGCTCACTGCATATACCTAGCTGTTGTGTTGAGTGAACCCACCTCACTGCATATAACTACCTTTACTGTTGAGTGAACCCACCTCACTGCATCTAACTACCTGTTGTGTTCAGTGAACCCAGCTCACTGCATCTAATTACCTTTACTGTTCAGTGAACCCACCTCATTACATCTAACTACCTTTACTGTTCAGTGAACCCACCTCACTGCATATGACTACCTGTTGTGTTGAGTGAACCCAGCTCACTGCATATACCTAGCATCCCCCCGAGATGGACAAAATGGACAAACCAGGTAGAAGAAGAGGTAGAGGCAGATCCAGAGGAAGGCCACCAGGCACCGGCAGGTCTGTGCGAGGTGGTGTTGCTGTGGTTTCGTGCGAACCTGGCCCAAAATACAGTGCTCAGAAGAAGGCACGTGCCATCAGTTCCCAAAATTCTGAGGACGTGCTTGAGTATTTAACACAGAACACCTCCTCATCTCCCGCAGCCACCAGCGCTACAACAAGCACCACTTCCGCTGCATTTGACACTTCGCAGGAGTTATTTGGTGGTGGTCAAATCACTAATTTACAGCCACTACTGCAACAACAAGGCGGCGCAGGTACACCACCTCATACATCTGAGTTAGGTGGCGATAGTATGGACGTAACGTGTGAGGAGGGGGATGATGGACCACCTGAAGTTAGTGCAGTTGAGGAGGTGTCTGAGGAAGGCGAAGCTGGGCAGGAGGATTATGATGACGATTATACGGATGCGACGTATGTTTTCAATAGAGGAGATGACCAGGGGGTCAGTTCAGAGGGGGAGTCAGAGAGGAGTAGGAGGAGACGACTCCATTATAGAAGCAGAGGGATCTCATCCTCAGAAACAGCTGGGGGCAGTGTCCGGCGCCATGTATCGCCAGCTATGGACAGCCAGCCAACATGCATCCTTCAACGTCAGCTGCTGATGCCACCGTAGTGCCATCACCCCAGGGGGGCTTAGCGGTTTGGAAATTTTTTAACGTGTGTCTCAGATCGGAGCAAAGCCATCTGTTCTCTCTGCCAGCAAAAATTGAGCCGTGGAAAGGCCAACTCTCACATAGGGACAAGTGCCTTACGAAGGCACCTGGAGAAAAGGCACAAACAGCTATGGCAAGAACACCTGAGGAAAAGCAGCACCCAAAAGACAAGCCACCCTCCTTCTCCTCTTACTCCTTCAGGTGCATCGTCTTCATCCGCTTTCTCCCTTGCACCTTCACAGCCACCCTCATCCACACCGCCTCTTCCCTTGAGCGGTTCCTTCTCCTCTGCCCACAGCAGTACCCAGCTGTCCGTGAAGGAAGTATTTGAGCGTAAGAAGCAAATGTCTGCCAGTCGCCCTCTTGCTCAGTGTCTGACAGCTGGCGTGGCGGAACTATTAGCTCGCCAGCTATTACCATACAAGCTGGTGGAGTCGGAGGCTTTTCGTAAGTTTGTGGCCATTAGTACACCGCAGTGGAAGATACCAGGTCGCAATTATTTTTCACAAAAGGCCATACCCAAACTGTACCGTGCAGTTAAGAGGCAAGTGGTGTCATCTATTGCAAAGAGCGTTGGGTCAAGGGTCCACCTGACTACGGATGCCTGGTCTGTCAAGCACGGGCAGGGCCACTACATTACGTACACAGCCCTTTGGGTCAACCTGGTGACTGATGGCAGCAAGCAGGGAGTACGTGGCTGCACAGTGGACCGACTTGTCACACCTCCACGGCTTGCAGGCAGGCCTCCAGCCACCTCCTCTCCACCTGCTACCACCTCTTCGCTGTCGTCATCCTCCTCCTCCTCCTTGACTGGTGCCGCGATCTCCTCTCCAGCTACACAGCCCCCGCACCCCAGGGCCTATGCTGCATGCCAGGTATGACGGTGTCACGCAGTGTTAGACATGTCTTGCCTCAAAGCGGAGAGTCACACTAGAGCAGCTCTCCTGGCTGCTCTTACCAAACAGGTGGAGCAATGGCTGACCCTGCACAAGCTTGAGATCGGCAACGTGGTGTGTGACAATGGCAGCAATCTCATTTTCGCGTTGAATTTGGGAAAGCTGACACATGTACCCTGCATGGCACATGTGCTGAATCTGGTCGTGCAAAGATTTGTGCCCAAGTACCCAGGCTTAGGCTTAGAGGACATCCTGAAGCAGGCCAAGAAGTTGTGTGGGCATTCCAGGCGCTCTTACATGGCCATGGCACGCTTTGCGGACATTCAGCGTAGAAACAAGTTGCCGGCGAGACGCCTGATTTGCGATAGCCCGACTCGCTGGAATTCCACCCTGCTAATGTTCTCTCGCCTGTTAGACCAGGCAAAATCCGTCACCCAGTACCTGTATCATTACAGTACAAGGACACAATCTGGGAGGATGGGGATGTTGTGGCCCAACAACTGGACACTGATGCGAAATGCATGCAGGGTCATTGAGCCTTTTGAGGAGGTGACCAAACTGGTGAGTTGTGCTGAGGGCACCACCAGCGACTTGATCCCCTACGCCTACTTCCTGGAGCGTGCCGTGCGTAGAGTGGTGGATACAGCTGTGGAGGAGCGTGAACGAGAACAGTTACAGCAGCAGGAGTCGTGGGAGCGATTTACACCCGAACCCGATGTTTCCACAACACCTGCGGCAGCACAGAGGGAGGAGGAGGAAGAAGAGGAGTCGTGTGGGGAAGGAGAGGAGTCAGACTCTGATGATGATAATGAGGAAGGTGTTTCTGTGGAGGAGGAAGAGGCGGCGGAAGAAGAACAACCGCGGCAGCTGTCACAGGGGGCTTCTGCTGCTCCACGTTCCCGTGGTATTGTTCGTGGCTGGGGGGAGGAAGAGGAGTTGCATCCTGTCACTGAGGAAGAGCAAGAGGAGATGGATAGTACGTCTGCATCCAGCTTTGTGCAGATGGCCTCTTTCATGTTGTCCAGCCTGTTGAGGGACCCCCGTATCAAAAAACTCAAGGCGAATGACCTGTACTGGGTGGCCACGCTACTAGACCCTCGGTACAGGCACAAAGTGGTGGACCTGTTACCAACTCAACACAAGGCGGAAAGGATGCAGCACTTGCAGAACAAGCTGTCGATGATGCTTTACAATGCGTTTAAGTGTGATGTGGCTGCACAACGCAATCAAGGTACCACTGACAGTAACCCTCCTCCTCCCAAGTACACGCAGGCAAGGACAGGATGCTCCAGCGATCTCAGGGGGATGTCGGACATGCGGACATTCTTTAGTCCAACTCCTCACCATAGTCCTTCCGGATCCACCCTGCACCAACGCCTGGACCGGCAGGTAGCCGACTACCTGGCCTTGAGTGTGGATGTAGACACTGCGAGCAGCGACGATGAACCCTTGGACTACTGGTTGCGCAGGCTTGACCTGTGGCCAGAGCTGTCCCAATTTGCCATACAACTTCTCTCTTGACCTGCCGCAAGCATCCTGTCAGAAAGGACCTTCAGTGCAGCTGGAGGCATTGTCACTGAGAAGAGAAGTCGCCTAAGTCACGACAGTGTTTAGTACCTGACCTTTATCAAAATGAATGAGGAATGGATCACGAAGGGCTACTGCACGACCGAAGACTAAGTCAGTCCCCACACAGCATCTCTGCCTGCAGGCCACTTGCCTTCTCCGCCACCACCAGCAGGGTCCCGGACTAGGCGGATTCCTGAATTTTTAAGGCCGCTACGCTAATTTTTCTGGTGCGTGTACATGCTTGCCTAATTTTTCTGGCTGCACTGCGGGCGGCTGCAACAAATAAAAAAAAAGGTATGTACATGTGCCCATCCCCCTTCGTGATCATTACCTTGCCGCGGTGAAGGGGCTTGCGTATCACAATGAAGCAATGACCGCCGGCTATTTAAGTGTCTCGGGTGGGGGTGGGACACAAAAGATAATAAGGTCATTGCTTCATTGTGGTCAGACCAAATTTGATCAGCTGGACAGTCACTGTTGTTCTATCACTGAGCTACCACAGCCCGGCGACCATATGGGCTTGAAAACCACCACAGCCTACACTCTCGTCACGGTGCGCTCCAGTCCAGCACGGCCGTCACTACGCAAACAGCTGGTTGCGGTGCGTTACACAGTGAGTTTGGTGTGTCAGTGTGAAGCAGTACACTAATTACACTCCCTGATTGATGTATACACATACAAGATGTTTTAAAGCACTTTAGGCCTGCAATTTAGCATTCAATGTGATTTCTGCCCTTAAAACGCTGCTTTGCGTCACATCCAGATTTTTCCCCGGGACTTTGGGCATGTATCCCACTCCGCCATGCCCCCCTCCAGGTGTTAGACCCCTTGAAACATCTTTTCCATCAGTTTTGGGGCCAGCATAATTTTTTCTATTTTTCAAAGTTCGCATCCCCATTGAAGTCTATTGCGGTTCGCAAACTTTTCCGCGAACCGAACCTTCCGCGAAGGTTTACGAACCGAAAATCGGAGGTTCGCGGCATCACTAGAAATAATACGCATGACCCACCTGCAGACTAAGGTGGCTTAGATCTGGTGAGTTGCTAGTGGAAGGGGGTGTGAAGTGTATCCAAAGGGTGATAAGCACAATTTGATTCACAATCACTGGGAGTCTGATGTGGAAAACACTTGTTTGATGCATATGAATTCATCTGTCCATACATTATTACGCTATGAGAATTATTTGCATTTATTATAGGAAATGTTGTGAAGGAGAGCGCAGCAGGATTGATATATATCATTATTTTGATAGTACTTTTCACCAATTTTAAGGTACTTAATTATAAAATGCTTAAAAGTTCTTTTGAAGAAAAAATGAAAGTTATTTCCTGGTGGATAACTCAGGAGGAAAAAGTGAGTTGCATATGTGCCCTTGTCTGCTACAACACCATGTCAACCATGAGATAGAAGTGAAATCAGCTCTGGAGCTGAGAGATAGATTCATGCAACAGCTGCATGTATATAAGTGGTTTATGAATTGCCCCAGACCATGCATATAGATGAAGTAAAGTTTGGGATGTGGACTAAACAGCACCCCAAAAGACAGTGAGCATGAAGAGGAGATGAAGTTTAAATGAAAGACAATGTAAGGCCTTTTATAGAGAAAGACAGACATCACAGAAAGGGCCAGACTCTTTAGGCCCCTTTCATACTTACCGCATGATGTTGTGGTACTCTCGCCCGCTGCACCTCAGCTGCAGTGATAGCAGGGGCGCTTTAAGGCAAAGGCAGCCCAAACAGTTGCCTGGAGCGCCGTTCGTGGTCAGGGCGCGACTGCTGGATATTGTAGTACGCCTGAAACACGCTCATTTCCTCCGCGCTGGCCGCTGCATCCACTAGATTCAAATTGCCACCATCGCAGCACCTTCGTGCGCTCCACGCCAACCTGGACCAATAGAGAGACAGAGGAAATGGGCTATGTCTCTCCTGGCCAATAAAAAACTATGCAGTAGTGCTCTGCCCCTCCTCCGATTTTAACTCCGCCCCCCCGCCGCACGGAAGTTCTGGTTAGCAGGTGCCGGACAGGGCAGCTGATCTGATGTTAATTGCCTGTCCGGCATGCCTGCTGAGTGCAACGGCGGGGATAAGAGAGGTGCTGGGACATGGAGGAAGCCACCAGAGAGAGGAGAGCGAGTGCCGGGAACTCGGCGGCGGCGGTGATTGGTGAGTCAGTCAGTGACATCACAGATGTCGGGGAGGCAGAACTAGCAGCAGCTGCTGCTGGTAATAAGCACAGCATGGGCATCTGTTTGCACAGTGTATGAGGCTGAGCCACTGTGCATCGCCTGCTGCTGCTGCTGCAGACAGCAATATTCCAAGATGTCTGATTGAGAACTGTCAGTGCGTCTATCTATCTATCTATCTATCTATCTATCTATCTATCTGTCTGTCTATCTCTCTATCATGTTTGTACATTTTTAATGCAAAAGTGTCCCCCTCCAATCTGTCCTAGTGGAATGTTTTAACTTCTTCAGTGCCAAAGGTCTAAGTTCTCTCCCCTCTTTCTCTGTGGGGTCCAAATACTTGAAGTGGACATGAGATAGCAATCGAGAGAGAAGTTATACATACCTGGGGCTTCCTCTAGCCCCTCTCAGGCTGATTGCTCCCTCGATGTCCTCCTCTGTTGCCTGGATCGTCTGGAATCTGGCTCTGAAAGTCCTCCGGTCTGATGCGTACTGCACATGTGTGAACCTGTCACGTTCCAGCCGCCGGGAGCATTATGCATCTGGGCAGTACTACTGCGCAGGTGCAGAACGCTCCCGACGATGGGGACACGACAGGGAAGGACTGCGTCTGCGCCGACTGGAGGACTTTCGGGCATTCCAGGCGGAGGATGACGGCGAGGGAGAGATTACCATGGAGGAAGCCCCAGTTATGTATAATTTTCTCTCCCTCTCTGTCTCAGGTACACTTAAAAGGTCCCCATTTGGCTGGACTTCCCATCCTAGCATCACTCTGCCCCCCCTTCCCTCCCACCCCACAGCTGTGACTGGAGACAGTTGGATAGAATCCTACAGAGTGTGGCATGTTCTATCCACTCCATGCTTCTTGTATTTCCCTGTATTTCAGCACTCCTGCCTGGCTGCGTATAGCAGCTGCAACCAGGCAGTGCATAATTCAGAAGCAGCACTAAACACTCCCAACAGCGACTGTTGTGCGCAGGCAGGTAGGAGCGTTCACATACAGGGAGAGAGTAGTGGATAGAACATGCCATGCCATCTCAGCCTCTGTTCAACTGCCTCCAGTCAGAGTCGGGGAGGGAAGACCATTTAAATGGAGACCTTACAGTATTTGGATCTTACTGTGCAAAGAAGAGAGTTCTCAAACTGCTACTATAGCTGAGGGACTATGGAACTTGTCCAGTGTACCCAATAACCCTTTATTTTCTGAGGTATTTTCTCCAGGGTCCTATTGGATAGACTCCTCTCCCTGGTGCTACTTTATTCCCATGCGGTTCTGACTGGAGGCTGCCATTCCTTCCACTCCATGGTCTGTGTATGTCAGCTTCCGTTCAGGGCTGTGGAGTCGGAGTCGAGGAGTCGGAGCAATTTTGGGTACCCGGAGTCGGTGATTTCATAAACTGAGGAGTCGGAGTCGGGAGTCGGATGATTTGGTACAAAATCCACAGCCCTGGTAAGTATTACACGAAGGAGTCGGAGTCGAGGAGCCGGAGTCTGAGCCATTTTGGGTACCCAGAGTTGGAGTTGGAGTCGGAGTCGTGGTTTCATAAACTGGGGAGTCGGAGTTGGAGTCGGAAGATTTTTGTACCGATTCCACAGCCCTGCTTCTGTTCACAGCCAGGCGGAGGCACTGACATTTAGGGAGAGTTGAGTATAAAGAGCATGCTACACTCTCTCGGATTCAGTCCAGCCTTTAGTCACAGTCCAGAACAGGGGGCATAGCAGTGCCAGGGTGGAGAGCTCATCCAAACGCAGATCTTTCAGTATTTGCACTTTAGGACACACATTGGTAAAGAAGAGGCTAATAGGCACTTTAGTAAAGTTCAATGGTGTTCTCTACCCCCAGCTATCCTAGCAGTTTTTTTTTTTTTTGGGGGGGGGGGGGGGGCACCACGGGTTTTCCCGCCTGGAGTGACGGAAGGGCTAGAGGCATCCCTGAGTGATGGGGTGCAATGGAAGTGGCCTGGCCAACACAGAAGTTGCAGCACATTGCCAAGCGATGCGTATGGTACCATGCAGTGCCCAATTTTATAGGAGTCAATGGCAACACAAACAATCTTTATAGATGTTTGTGGCAGCGGTGAGTATGCGCAGGTCATGGGAATTCAGGTGACATACTTTCTGCCCGGAAGTTTGTATATCACTGAGTGGGGAGGGGTCACGTTGATTTCCCTGTCAGCACAGTCTGCTGCAGTGCCTGAAATGCATGTAATGGTGTGTGGTGGGATGTATTGTGATGGGGTCTTATGCGGCACAAAAATCACATCAACGCCCTATATGCAATTTTTTTTCTCCTATGTTTCCTGGGTGATATTTTCACACCTTCTTAATAAATGCCTTTTACCAGAAAGCAAAAAATAATAAAAAATAATTTTTATAGTACTTATAGTGCTGAAAAGTTATTTTAAAAAGAAATTAACAACTTATTTCCTAAGTGAAAATTTAGGAAAAAATGAATTGCATATGGGTCCATGAGTCCAAGGAGCCTTAGTTTTAAAAATGAGAGTGTCCGAAGTAGCAGAGAGGATGTACCTGGGCTATCTGTACTTAAAGCAAATTGGTCAAATACTGGTGACAGCACTGTAAGGAGGGGACCGTGAGAGGAACGGGAAGGCTCTGTAGGACCCAGAACCTTCCCTCTCCATAGGTGAAGATCTGTTTTTGTTTTTTTTTTAATTCAGTTCAGATTTGCGTTAAAGGGAACCTTAAGCCTAACAAAAAATTGTGTTTTACTCACCAGGGGCTTCCCTTAGCCCCCGCAGCTGATCGGTGCCCTTGCCGTGTCCCTCCGATCCTTCTGTCCCCACCGGCGGCTACTTCCGGTTTTGCCATCACCGGCCGCCAGGCTGGGAACGCGAGTGATTCTTCGCGTTCCCAGCCACAATATCTCCCCCTATGCTGCTACTGCGGCCTTCCTTGCCGCAATAGCAGTATAGGGGGCGATATTGTGGCTGGGAACGCGAAGAATCTCTTGCGTTCCCAGTCTGACGTCCGGTGACATTGAAACTGGAAGTAGCTGCCGGCGGGGACAGGAGGATCGGAGGGACACGGCGAGGGCACCGATCAGCTGCAGGGGGCTGAAGGAAGCCCCAGGTGTGTAAAACTCATTTTTTTTTGCTTGACTTAAGTGTCACTTTAAACAGATAGTTGGTGCCGTTTGTGATCAATGGAAAGGCAATTTTGTTGACATTCAGTCCTTGTTCACATTATAGGCATTTTTTGAAAATGTTAAGCGTGGGCGATTTTCCAAATCGCCCTGAAAGCACTTGTGCAATGATTCTCTATGAGAAAGTTCATATCAGAGCGGTTCGTTTGCGAAGCGGTGCTTGGGCCATTTTTGAGGCGATTTGCCTCAATGGAAGGTATAGGAAAAACGCAAAACACCCACAAAATCGCTTTGGCAAGCCGGATCAAAAGAGGGAAGCACTCTGCAAAAGCGCTTACAAAAATGCCCACAAAAACAAGCGAACGCACAGAAAATCGTCAGAAAATGCTTCCAAACAAGCGGAAAAAAAGCCCACCGTGGACGGACACACGAGCCAAACGCAATGTGAACAAGGCCTAAAAGAGGTATGATGCTAAGTGCGGTCAGTGTGGAAAAAGCACACATTACGCAGGAGCTAGTGAAGAAAACATTTACGGTGTGCAATATTATGCTGCACTGCTGCATGTTTTTTTTTTCACTTTCAAAGCTTTATTGTCTTCAAAAAGGTAGTATTACATAGTAAACCGGAAGAAAGCGAAAGCAGTAGAATATTATACAACCTTATTAAAGTATATAATCAACAAGATAACAATAAGCATCAGACTTTATAGTGCAAGGGATGTCAAGTTCAGAGTTAGCAATATATATATTCGGCAGTCGGGCAATCTGGTGAGTCATTAGACCATAAAGCAGGATTTGATGCATACAGAAAAGAAGAAAAGAACACTTCTGCGTAGGGTTAGGAAGTTCCCTATACTTTGGTTATCAATGCCGTAGTGGAACTAGACCCCCTCATGTATCACATCTTTATATTCCTGGGAATCTTTAAAGTCATACCATAGTGCCCATATTTTAACATATAAGTCTATCTTATCTTGTGCTGCCAGAATTATCTCCTCCATATCTGCAATTCCGTTCACTCGCCTCCACCACATTGCCATGGTGGGCACAGTGTCTGTTCTCCAGTACAGAGGGATCAGAGCTTTAGCAGCATTCAATAGGTGTATCAAAACACATCTTTTGTATGATTTAGAGGAGAACGGGATCATGTGGAGTAAGTAAATTTCTGGAGTGAAAGGAATGTGGATAGAGGAGATCTTTTGTGCCCAAAAATGGACATTTTGCCAGAAAGGACGAATTTTGTCGCATGTCCAGAATATATGGAGGAGAGAGCCTCCCTCCTTTGAGCATCTCCAGCAATTGTCATTTGGAATTAGTTTAGCCTTAAACAACTTTTCAGGTGTTTTGTACCAATGGGTCAAGATCTTATATCCCAATTCTTGGGTATTAGTATTTAAAGAGCCCTTGTGAATGTTTGTCAAAGCTTTATCCCATGACTCAGAGGAAATCTGTTTATCTAGGATTGATTCCCATTTATCTTGGAAAGAGAGAGAGGCGGGTATCTCGAGGCCTAGCAATAGATTGTATAGTAGGGAGACTGTATGTCGATGCTGGCTCTCCCCTGTACAGTATAGCTCAAAAGTTGTCAGTGGTCTGGCAACTTTGTGTGTTTTAAGTAAGGAGGAGATAAAACTCCTTGATTGTAGGAAAGCCCAAAAGGGGACTTTTTTGTCAGAAGTTAATAGTGTAAGGGAGTCAAGGGGCATACACTTGCCATTTGAGACTACATCTTTTACTCTGAGATTACGATTTAGGAGATTAGGGAGGAAAAGCGGGTCCATACCTGGATCGAAGCCCGGGTTAAGCAAGATCGGGGTAAGCGGGCTAGGATTCGATGTTAACATTTTACCCGGTTTTGAAACGTCCCTGAGTGTCATTAAGGTGGCGGCAACAAGAGGGTTGGTTTTGGAAAGATCAGGTGTAAATGGCTTGGAGACCCAAGGTAAGGTGTGTAGTGGAAAGCTGATTTGAGCCTGTTCCACCTGTCTCCAGCGTTTTTTAGAATCAAAGAAAGACCATTCCAAGGTTCTACTTAGAATTGAGGCTTGGTGATATTTGCGAAAATTTGGTAGGCCCATACCTCCATTAGATTTGTCTAGTGACAAAATGGCTTGTCTTAGTCTGGCAGGGCGTCTCCCCCACACAAACAGAGATACTTGTGTTTGGATTTGTGAAAAAAAGGCCTTAGGGATGTAGATAGGAATAGCCTGACTGATATATAAAAAACGTGGGAGAATGTTCATTTTAACTGAGGCTATTCTACCGAACCAGGACACAGTGGGTTTGGGGCCCCATCTTTTTAGGTCATCTATAATTGAAGTCAATAATGGTGGGAAATTTAGATCATATAGTTGCGATAGTTTAGTAGGCAATTGAATACCTAGGTATTTTATGGAATTATCAGCCCATTGAAAAGGGAACGCATTTTTTAAGCTGGCCACTGTTTCAATAGGTAAAGTCACATTTAAGGCGAAGGATTTAGTGAAATTGATCTTATAATTTGATAGAAGACCAAAGAGCTTTATTTTGTTTATAAGATTCGGTAGCGTAGTTTTAGGCTGAGTAAGAAAGAATAGTAGGTCGTCGGCAAATGCTGTTACTCTGTGTTCCCCATCTCCCATGCTAACACCCCCAATATTTGGATCTTCGCGAATACAATTCAGGAAAGGCTCAAGAACTGTTATAAAAATCAAGGGTGAGAGGGGGCAGCCCTGGCGTGTTCCGTTAGTTAAATTGAAGGGATCAGAGAGGTATCCGTCCACTCTCACCCTTGCCGATGGATTGGAATAAAGTAGGAATATCCAATTTAACATTTGTGATCCTAACTCCATGTGTTGCAATGATGCTTTTAGGAAGTCCCAGGCTACTCTGTCGAAAGCTTTTTCAGCGTCAGTGGAGAGAAAAAATCCCTCCACTGACTGTTTGGATAGGAATGAGTGGATTCCTATAGCTCTCATAGTGCTATCTCTAGCTTCCCTCCATGGTAAGAAGCCAACTTGATCATAGTGTATTCTGGACTCCAAAATGGGCATGAGATGGGTCGCCAAGATCTTAGCAAAAAGTTTGGCATTGTTGTTTAGGAGGGAGATTGGACGATAGCTGGCGCATGATTGAGGATCTTTTCCTGCTTTATGTATCACAGTAATGTGTGCCTCTAGGAATTGCTTAGAAGGCATGGAGTCATTTTTAATAGCGTTAAAAGCTGCAAGGAAGTGGGGAGCCAGAGCATCAGCAAATAGCTTATAGTATTGGGCTGTTAGACCGTCTGGGCCTGGGGATTTATTTGGTTTTAGAGAGTTGGTGGCACAAAAAAATTCATCTAAAGAGATGGGATCATTTAATTGTTTCCTTTCCTCTTCCGAGAGTTTGTCAAGGCCGTAGGACTCTAGAAATTTAATCATTTCCTGAGATCTAGGGGTATTAGTATTGTCCCCCATGGAAGGTATTGGGAGGTTATATAGAGATTGATAGAAATTTTTAAATTCTTCAGCTATTTCGGGGATTTTGATCTTTTTAGTCTGGGTAGAGTCTATCAGAGAGTGGATATGGGTCTTTGATTTCTGAACTCTCAGAGCTTTCGCTAGAAGAGAACCGCTCTTGTTGCCCTGCTCGTAAAAGATACTCTTTGAGAGTAAGAATTTACGTTTAAGCCTGTAAGTAAGCATGCTATGCAGTTGCTTTCTTAAGAGTATGAGCTCTTAGAGGGATTGGGCTGCTAATGAAGCTTTGTGTTTTGCTTCAAGAATACGGATCTTGGCGTGTAATGTGTTGATACCCGCCTCTCTCTCCTTCTTGGCTCTTGCCCCCATGGCAATGAATGTGCCCCTAAAAACTGGTTTATGGGCTTCCCATACTGTTAATGGTGTTGTTTCAGTAAATGAATTAGTTATGAAATAGTCAGAGAGTCGGTGCTTTACTCCAGCTATAGTAGTCTTATCCGCGAGAAGGAACGGATTAAGTTTCCAGGAGTAGGATTTAGGTAAAGCTATTGGAGATTTCATCACAAAAGCTACGGGTGCGTGATCAGCTAAAGTTTGTATCCCAATTTCTGAGGTTAGGAGTAAAACAGCGTCTCTCTGCTGTACGCAAAAGTAATCAAGTCTAGAGTAACGTTTGTGTACAGAGGAGAAGAACGAAAAATCCTTTTCGTCTGGATGGAGGAGCCTCCAAACATCTATCAACAACAGCCTGCTCAACAGTTCCTTGACTTTTTTTAAGGCCTGGTACCTGATTGAGGAGGTGCCAGTGGATGTATCCAGCAGTGGATTAAGGGGGAGATTGAAGTCTCCTCCTAAAATTAAAACTCCCTTGGTAAAAGACAGAAGGCGACTGATGATGTATTGGAAAAATTTCACCTGTTTGTTGTTAGGAGCGTAAATATTGGCTAGGGTAATAATCTGGTTTTGTATTTTCCCTTGCACAAAAAGATATCGACCCTCTGGGTCTTTCATGACTTGAACATCTTGTAGATCAATAGATTTGTGGATTAATATAGAGACGCCTTTTTCCCTTACCAAGGGAGATGTGGCATGATATGAGGTAGGAAAATGTTTCGAGTAGAGTTTGGGGATGGAGGAGGTGCGAAAGTGGGTCTCCTGTAGAAAACCAAAAGTTGCACCCTCTCTTTTCAGATACTCTAGAAATTTAGACCTTTTCTCTGGTATGTTTAAACCATTAGCATTTATGGAAATTAATTTCCAATTTGGAGATTTAGGAGTATCCATTGAGAAGGAAGTATAGGTGCAATATAAAAAGGAGAAAACGAAAAAAAAGCACAGGAGATCCACTTCAGCACCCACACGCATTTCAGAGAGTGGGACGTATCTAGGCAGACTCTGGTGTAGTTACTAAAATTGAATAAAGGGGAGACCCAGGATGTATGCAGCGAGAAAAGAAGGGGATTGAACTGGCAGCAAAAAAAACCAAAATGGGCTGTATTATATTATGCGACTGACGTTCAGGTTTAATGTGTATTGAGTCAGAACTCAGTATCAAGTAGAGCTAATCTAATAAAGTCAATGCAATCTTAAAGAAAAAGAAATTATTCTCACGTGTGACCTCTGAATATATCAGGGTTTACACTCTTGAGAGTGAGAAAAGGTCAGAGGACTAGGAGAGGCCTCTGTTGTGGGACTAGGAAAGGCGCGTCAGGAAGACAGCCTTTATCACTAACAACGTGAGATTACCACTCACACGTTTTACGTGAAGTAAAGTTACTTAGGTAAACAGCTGGAAGCACCCAGACTTGGGTTATTGCCTATTAATATAGGAAAACTCCCCGTGGGAAAGGGGGGTCTCTCACCGAGGCCGGGCAGGAGAGAGATTAAGGAAGGCGAATGTAGAAAGTAGGCTCATCTGCCCAGCCTCAGGGGGAGACGTGTCCTCTCAGCGGTCACTCCAATTTGTAGGTAGTAGTGACATAACGCAGTAATAATAAAGTTTGGTTGGTCTTATTCAGCAAATACTATATCCTTAACATATGTATTAGTGTCACATATCTATACAGGGAAGAATAAGCATGGGAAGAGTATGCGTATAACCTAAAACATACATATCTAAACCATGGCACTACTATAATAAATGTAAAGCTAAATGGTTGTCATACCAAACCTCTAAATGTGGGTAAGTCCTTATAAAAGAAGAAAGTCCAGTTCATTCTGGGCCCTCCGCCGGCTTAGGATTCTCATTTCGATCGTAGTCATCTCTAATAGAGTGCTTGCGAGCAGATCTTGGCTTTCTTGGAGTGTTAAGACGTTGCTTCAATGGAGTAGTGTCACTGTTAGAAGAGTGATTATCCGGGTTCACACGGTAATCCGCATACCAAAGTGGTAGGGCCGGTTCCTCTATGCCCAGCGCTGAGCAGAAGTCCTCGAGGCCTGCTGGCGATTTCAGGAGGTGGTCAGAGCCATCCATCATAACCGAAAGAGCAAAGGGGAACTTCCATCTGTACCGCAATCCTTTCTCAGTAAGCAGCTTTAATAGAGGCCGAAGGGCTCTCCGGTTAGCCAAAGTTATTGGGGAGAGATCTTGATATATGGCTATGGGTTGATCGTTGAAGATTATGGCGTCTTGTCCGCGTGCGGCCTTCATTATGTCCTCCTTTAGCGGAAAGGATTGTAGGCAGCATATAATATCTCGCGGTGGATCTGAGTCCCCTCCAGGCGGCTTAAGAGCTCTGTGTGCTCTAACGAATTCAATATGTTGATCTTTCGGCTTCTGCAAGAGTTCATTGAAGATTGCCGTGAGGGCTGTGGGTATTTGGTCTGCCGCTAAAGATTCAGGTACGCCTCTCACACGAATATTACAGCGTCTACCACGATTGTCGAGATCCTCCAGATAGCGTTGGTGGTCTATCAGCTTCGTATTATGCAAGTGTGAGGTTTTAGATAGTGTTTTGATAGCATTTTCCCTTTTTGCTCCTGCTCTCTCTATAGAGGAGAGTCTATTAGCAATGGCGGCGACATCCTCCCTTACCTCCAATATAGCGGTGGAGAAAGTGGACTTTATTTCTTCCATGAACTCCTTCATATCGGCATAGGTAACTGTGTCTTGCCTCTTGGCGGGACGGCCATAATTCTGTTCAAAGGAGTCCCGGGAGGATTGTGAGCCAGCCGGAGACGCATCTCTCATCGGCGCCGTATTGGATCTGGGCGTTGCGGCCTTCTTAGATAGTTGAGAGTGGAATAGTTCTGATATATTGCCTCGAAGTGCAGTTTGAGACGGCTTTTGCGATCGAGGGTTGTTTAAGGACTTAGCTCTGCGGCTAATCTCAACTATAGTTTCCCCACGGAGGTCCTGTAGCTAGAGATAGCTATGTCTGGGTGCGGAGCAGCTCTCTCAGGCGGCCATCTTCGTTGCGCGTCAAGCCACGCCCCCGCACTGCTGCATGTTTTCATTTTCCGCAAATAAAATTTACATTTAAGTTTGAACAATCCCATTGAAAAAATATTGCTTTTAGGGCTCTTTCACACTAAGACGTTGTGTTTGATGCGACGTTAGGGTCGCATAACGTGCCCTTAACGCAACTCATGTTAGTTTTGGTTGGACGTTATATTGAACTGCGTTATGCATCTCTTGATGCGTACTTTTGATGCATACTTTTTGACGCATACTGATAGAACGAAAACGGCACACGCCACATTTTTTTTAAAAACTAAAACATTACTGAGCATGTGCAAAGATTGTAACGCATCTAAATACGAGTATAACGCACAGCATGCTGCACTTTCATTTAACGTGCAGCGTTATACTCCAACGCAATGTGGGCACTGTGAACAGCCCATTGATTTTTCATTACTGTGAGTTGTTCTGCGTTAGGGGCTGCTGTAACGTGCAACTTTAACGTCCTGATGTGAAAGCAGCCTTAAGTTGTAATACAAATGAGAAATGCAAGAGATTTTGACAAGTGTGAACTCTGCCTAAATTGCAAAAACATCTGTGCAGCAATCATTCAAGGTTATAGCAAAGTTTGAGTTAGAGTGAAATTTCACTTTAAGTTATATTTAGGTGCAAATTTGGTCTTGTTAGACACAATTACGTTTCTTGCTGGGAATATTCCTTAGTATTATTTATTATTCATTATTTTGATTGCAGCACGGTTACTATGCTTAACAAGTCTGTGTTTGTTATGCTAAATGAGCTTGGTGGATTACATAAAGCAACAGGTTTTGTCTGCTTTAATACAGTTCTTGAATTACAAAATTATGCATTTGCAATACTCACATCTTAATTTCAAACTTTCAAGAAAAAAACGAAACTTTTAAAAAATGCGTTCTGTTCATTTTATGTGTCGTCTCTAGGAAAAATAGAAAAATATTTTCTGATAACTGTAGCAGTTAGACTTTTTGAAACACTGCTTTTTAACTTTCACTGACCTAGAGCGGCACCATCCTAGAGTGCAATAGAGAATTGAAGCAGGGGGTTTGGTTGCTGCTGGATTAGGTATTGCTCAGCTATATACCACCTGCTTCAGTTATGCAGCACTAGTTTGGGCACCCTACGCTGAAGCCAAATTTACTTCTGCTGTACAGTTGCATACCAGCAATTATTCCCAGGAAGGTGTGGCATTTTGGGCAAAACTCCACATGAAGATGACAAAAGGTGAGTTTTGGCTAGGGTTATCAGGTGGGAAAAGTTAAGGGTCAGGGTAGGGGGAAAGTGACCATACTGCCCATGAGGTAGATAGGAAGTAAGGTCTGAAGATGAGAGATAGATTTGTGTGACAGTGCATTTAAATCCAAACAAGTTTATACATTGTCCTAGAGCATGCATATGGTTTAAATAAATCAGGGGGCTAAGGAAAAACCTAGAGGTACCCCAGCAGACAGACCATGAGGAGGAACTAAAGCTTAAATAAAAGGATGTATAATACTAAAGGTAGAAATAGTTGAAAACTTTTGAGCTTTCATACCTAAAAATGAGAATCTGGATGAGCAGAGACAGAGAGTGGTCAATACAACCAAATGTGGAGAAGTGAAGAAGACCACGGTTGGTTTAATGGAGTTTGAACTGCTAGGAGATCATTATCAATTATGGAAGGGGTCCTTTCAGTGGAATGGTTGGGCTGGAAGACAGATTGAAGATTAAAAAAAAAGATATGCTAGGGGGGTAGTCAGGAAATTCTGCATAAAAATATCATTCCAGTAGTTTAGTTATGAAGGGCAGGCGTGAATCAGGGTGGCTGGCAGCTGCACAGAACTGGAGGCTCTAGAATTTTTTACATTTTTTTAAGGACTGGAATAATGACTGCCTTTTTCAGTTGAAAAATGAATGTGGAAAGAATAACTTAAAAAAGGTCTGTCCAGGAATGAAAGACACAGATAGCTTTTGGGGAAATAGAGGAAACTGGATTCAGGGCACATGGACTGCGGTGCAGTTTGGATTTGGAAATTAAAGAGTCATTGTGCAGAGGGGAGAGTGAAGCATGCTAGATAGGTCTCTAGGAAAATAGTGAGGGCAAAAATCATAAGCTGGTAAAGTCACCTTGTTTTTTATCAATTTTCCAAGTGATGTTTCTGGCAAAGTCTTCAGCTGATAAGCAAAAGTATGATGAGGTGGAGGTGAAAAACGAGCTAAATATGATAAAAGACACTTGCTTTTGATTGTGGGATTGGGAAGATATGAGGGAAGAGAATTGGGAATAACAGGATAGTTAGCATTAAACTCCAGTAGACAGGAACAAGAGAAACTTATACTATCACTTGGTTTTTGCTCAAATCTTTGTTTGAAGTATTTATAAGTCCAGGTGATAATCACCACAAAGAATGTGAGAACGTCAGAAGTAGAGTATTTAGTCCCCACCAGACAACCAGAGAAAGTTATGTTGAAGAGTATAGAAGTCATTCAGAGAAATAATCCAGGAAAAGAGTAGCAGGGCTGGGAGATTGATAATGGCATATAATATATAATATGATGTAAGTGGACAGAGTGAACTTCAAAAGATTTGAGGCCAAGAAAACACATGGGAGTGAATGGCCTAACATGATTTAGGGGTTGATTTACTAACCACCAGTAATGTTGCCATGTGTAGGCAGTGCGTTGCAATATCACCATTACTACTCACAGCAGTTCACTGCACGTTACGCATATACTGTAGAATTTGAAATGGTTTATTGACTCATGCATGTCTAACATTAGAAGGAATAATTTGCAACATTCAATAATAATAAATGTATAGTTAACAGAGTGATAGTTAGGGCCTAAGCAAACATTGGTCATACCTGCAGGACAAGAAGGTGATGCAGTCAGCTCAGAGTCAGAAGTAGAGATGGCCCTAACAGTTCGCCAGCGAGCAGTATTCTGCAAACATCGGCTGTTCGCATTCGCGGCGGACAGCGAACATTTGGTGTGTTTGATTCACCCCCTATACATCATTATTAAGCTAAATTTTGACCCCTTACCTCAAAGTCAGCAGACACATGGCAGCCAATCAGCTAGGACTCCTTCATGGGCCCCCACCCCCCCTATCAACACCCCCCCATCAAAAAGCAGTTGCGGTGGCCATATTGGACCAATATTCTGCTGGCTGCTGACTGTTAGTGAGAGCAGGATCAGACTTGCTGCAGATAGGTAGGGAAAGTATTAGCTAGGCCTGTGTTTTTGTTCCTCATTTGCTGGGAAAGTATTAGCTAGGCTCCTGTGTTTTTTGTTGTGTGTGACACTCCACAGCCCACTGACACACAGAGCTGTGTGCACAATACTGCTGTTGACTCATTAAAGTGAACCTCCTGAGTCCCGACTAAAAATCTATTCTGCAGCACTGCAAAGGCTTCGTGTTTCTTTAACAGTTTCACAGCATCAATACTTTGTTTTTCTTACCAAAGCCTTATTTTTAGCTGTACAGAAGCTAAGCTCTGCCCCATCAAAGAAAACTGCCCAGGCATTTTTTCCCTGAAACTGGGTAAGAGATTATATTACCTATTTTAATTAGCATAACTAATGTAACTTAATGACAGTATGTTTGTTTAGGCTGAAGTTCCTCTTTAAGTCGCAGGCACAGAACCACTCCAATGCATTATTATTCCACTGTATTCTGATAGTACTTCTGTATTTCTCTGTGTGAGAAACTACACAGCCCACTGACACGACACCCAGAGCTGTGCATAATGTGATTTCTGCCCATTAGGGTTTAAAACCTGACTTTGCATCAACTCCGTAATTTTTGGTGAGACTTTTGGCATGGATCCCCCTTTGGCATGCCACAGTCCAGGTGTTATGCTGGGGATACATGGTATGGCCCGGCGGCTCGATTAGCCGCCGGATCGACTCCCGCCGTGTCCCCGCTCGTCCCCGCCGCCGTCCAGATCGATTCCCGCTCATCCCCACGGACGCTTCCTTATCTTCTGCTCGACTCCCCGCTATTGGATCGAGCGGGGTCATCGGACCTGTCGGAAATTATCAATCGAGCCATCAGTGGCTCGATTGATAAGGGGGAAAACGTACCGTGTATCCCCAGCATTAGACTCCTTGTGGCCAGAAACAGTCTTTGTAAGTTGTAAAATTCGCCTGCCCATTAAAGTCTATGGCAGTTCACCAGATTTGCCTGTTCGCTAACATTTTGTGGAAGTTCGCGTTTGCCGTTCGTGAACAGAAAATTCTCTGTTTGAAACATCTCTAATCAGAAGTACTAATTATGAATATGGGTGATCATGATGTTTCTTATTCTTGTTTTTTGTGTTATAATTACACTTAAAATTATGACTCACTATAAATTATGAAACTGTTATTCACCACAAAGGTTATTGCTGACCACCTAGCCAAGAGATATACAGCAAGTTACATGAATTGTAATGAGCAGACTTAAGTTCTGTAGAGAAGAGTAAAGGTGCGTACACACATGCGACTATAGTCGTTTGAAACGATCGTTCCCCAATCCTTTCAAACGACGATCGTTTGAAAAAAAAGCAGCCAACGACCATGAAGTCTAACGACGGACGAGCTAGATCGTTCAAAATGAATGATCTAGCTTGGCGGATTTTTCCCAACGACGATCGTTTGCAAAAGTAGTACATCGTTGGAAACGATCGTTCGTACTAGGCTTGACATGCGCATTTCACTTTTTCTCTATGGAACTTTTCATTTTTATGCGCAGGCGCAATAGTTACTTTTACGTGATGTAACGTTCGTTCTAATGATCTGATCGTTACACACCTTTTAAAACTAACTTTACTTAGGTCGTTCTTTCATCAATTAAAAGTTTGTTCGTCGTTGACAACGAACGATCGTTGTCGCATGTGTGTACGTAGCTTAACATTCACTGAGCTTATTAGGCTTTAGTTAATGGAAAAATGCTACTGAAATCCCCAGTGCTCTCAATCTGAATGAAAGGTGGGAATGTATAATAATTTTATTTGTATTATTTATTGTATTTAGCACTAACAATAAAGTTTTAAAGCACATAGTTTGAATAAAGTTTTGAAACATACACTTTTCATTGCTTTTGTTCCTACTATTGCTGAAACTACTATTATTATTGATGATTAAAGCTTGCCATTTTAAAGCAGTAGTTTAATCTCTAAAAAACCTTATTTTAAACATATCGCCTACTGAATCGGGAAAAAAAACATCCCACTTAAAGGGAACCTTAACTGTAAAAAAAAAAAAAAAAAAAAAAAAAAAAAGAGTTTTACTTACCTGGGGCATCTACCAGCCTCCTGCAGCCATCCTGTGCCCTCGCAGTCACTCATGGATCCTCTGGTCCCCCGCTGCCAGCTAGCTTAGTTTTTTTCGACTGGGAGTTTGCCGGCCGCCATGCGTACGTTTTTACGCATCCCTGCGGGTGCAGGAAGCTATTGCAGACATCAACAAATAAAATTTTACGCGTTACAGGTGTAATGCGTAAAAATGTACTTGTTGATGTCTGCAATAGCTTCCTGCACCAGCAGGGATGCGTAAAAATGTATGCATGGCGGCCGGCCGACTCCCAGTCTGCAAAAACGAAACTAGCTGGCAGCGGGGGACCAGAGGAATTTCTTTCAAAAATATTTCCTCTAGGAACTCTTTCAGAGACAAAACATGTTAGCTTTATAAACATCTGCCAGTATTCCATCCAAACAACATTCACTGGTGCACTGCTACACTCCACAAATCCTGGTGGATGTAAACAGAAAGTGTATCTGAATCCATGCAAGTGAATTAATCTAAAGTTACTCAGCCTTTTATACACTAGGTGAATTTTTCATGAAGGTGGAAAATATGTAACTGCTTTACACAGTAATAATAACACGTAATGGGAGAGGCCTGCCCAAAGGAAATTACAGCCTAAGGCCTCTTTCACAGTAGCTCGTTGTGTTTTGATGCGATGTTAAAGACGCAATGCAAATTACACCACAACGCCCCAAAAAAGGAGCAACGCAACTTAATGCTCCATTATCATTGCATACAGTAGAGCATACAGGCAATGAAAAATATGCTTCCAAGTCATTACTCAGCATTAGAGGTGTAGCGAACGGTTCGCCGGTGAACGGTTCCAGGCGAACATTGGTGGTTCGCGTTCGCCTGCGCCAGGCGAACTTTTACGGAAGTTCGATTCGCCCCATAATGCACTATGAGGGTCAACTTTGACCCTCTGCATCACAGTCAGCAGGCACATTGTAGCCATTCAGGCTACAGTAAGCCCTGGAGCCCCACCCCCCCTTATATATGGCAGGCTCCGGCGGCCATTACACTCACTCGTGTACCTGCTAGTGAGAGGAAAGGGACAGCTGCTGCAGACTTGTTCTTCTAGGGACAGATTAGTTAGGTTCTTGGCTGCTTAGTTTGCTCATTGGCTGATTGTTATTGCTTTATAGCACCCTAGCTTTTGTCAGAGCTCATCCTGTACTTTTTTTTTTACTGTGTGTCAAACTGACACTTTTGTTGCATGCGCAGCCTTGCTAATTGATAGTGTGTGTGTGCCACTGCCAGCAGCCCAGCACATTCAGTGACTGACTGCCTGTGTGTGTGACAGGGAGCTGCACATTGTACTACCCAGTACTGCATATACCCCCAGTACCTGTTGTGTTTACTTAACCCACCTCATCACTGCGCATAACTACCTGTAGTGTTGAGTGAACCCAGCTCACTGCATACACCTAATACCTGTTGTGTTTACTTAACCCACCTCATCACTGCACACAACTACCTGTAGTGTTGAGTGAACCCAGCTCACTGCATATACCTACTACCTGTTGTGTTGAGTGAACCCAGTTCACTGCATCCTACTACTACCTGTTGTGTTTACTTAACCCACCTCATCACTGCACATAACTACCTGTAGTGTTGAGTGAACCCAGCTCACTGCATACACCTAATACCTGTTGTGTTTACTTAACCCACCTCATCACTGCACATAACTACCTGTAGTGTTGAGTGGACCCAGTTCACTGCATATACCTACTACCTGTTGTGTTGAGTGAACCCAGCTCACTGCATCCTACTACTACCTGTTGTGTTTACTTAACCCACCTCATCACTGCACATAACTACCTGTAGTGTTGAGTGAACCCAGCTCACTGCATATACCTACTACCTGTTGTGTTGAGTGAACCCACCTCACCGCATCCTAGTACCTTTACTGTTCAGTGAACCCAGCTCACTGCATCCTACTACCTGTTGTGTTGAGTGAACCCACCTCACTGCATCCTAGTACCTTTACTGTTCAGTGAACCCAGCTCACTGCATATACCTAGCATCCCCCCGAGATGGACAAAATGGACAAACCAGGTAGAGGAAGAGGTAGAGGCAGACCCAGAGGAAGGCCACCAGGCACCGGCAGGTCTGTGCGAGGTGGTGTTGCTGTGATTTCGTGCAGACCTGCCCCAAAATACAGTGCTCAGAAGAAGGCACGTGCCATCACCTCCCAAAATCGTGAGGAGGTGGTTGAGTATTTAACACAGAACACCTCATCTCCCGCAGCTACGAGCGCTACAACAAGCACCACATCCGCTGCATTTGACACTTCGCAGGAGTTATTTGGTGGTGGTGGTGGTGAAATCACCGATTTACAGCCACTACTGCAACAACAAGAAGAAGGCGCAGGTACACCACCTCCTACGTCTGAGTTAGGTGGCGATAGTATGGACGTAACGTGTGTGGAGGGGGCTGATGAAACACCTGAAGTTGGTGCAGTTGAGGAGGTGTCTGAGGAAAGTGCAGCTGGCCAGGAGGATTATGATGACGATTATACGGATACCACATATGTTCCCGGGAGAGGAGATGACCAGGGGGACAGTTCAGAGGAGGAGTCAGAGAGGACTAGGAGGAGACGACTCCATGATAGAAGCAGAGGGAGCTCGTCCTCAGAAACAGCTGGGGGCAGTGTCCGGCGCCATGTATCGCCAGCTATGGCCAGACAGCCAACATGCCCTTCAACGTTAGCTGCTGATGCCACCGTAGCGCCATCAGCCCAGGGGGGCTTAGCGGTTTGGAAATTTTTTAATGTGTGTGTCTCAGATCGGAGCAAAGCCATCTAGTGTCTCTGCCAGCAAAAATTGAGCCGTGGAAAGGCCAACTGTCACGTAGGGACAAGTGCTTTAAGAAGGCACCTGGAGAGAAGGCACAAACAGCTATGGCAAGAACACCTGAGGAAAAGCAGCACCCCTCAAAAGACAAGCCGCGGAGAACAACCGCGGCAGCCGTCACAAGGGGCTTCTGCTGCTCCACGTTCCCATGGTATTGTTCGTGGCTGGGGGGAGGAAGAATGGCTACACTTAAACAATTTAAAAATACAACCATCTAAACTTTCAACCAATTTAAAAAGACAACCATCTAAACTTTCAAACTATTTAAAAATACAACCATCTACATTTTCAAACAATTTACAAAAATGCCAACAAAACTTGCCCTCCGCAAAAAATTCTTGGCAAATGCTTTCGACTTGGTTTGTCTTCCGCTGGCTCAAGGGTCCATCTGACCACAGACGCCTGGTCTGCAAAGCACGGTTAGGGCAGCTACAGCATGGGTCTCAGCAGGCTCCCACTTCGGGCCAGAATCCAACCTTCATTCCCCGCAGTGACAATGGCAGACCTGCCCTCCATAACGGATTCCCGTTAAAGGATTTAAAGTTAATTCATTTCAAATACACAGCAGGGCCTCGAAAGTCCACCTCCTGTATTGTTATTTTTGGTCACTACCTCGGGGCGGGCGTGCATGCCTGCCTGCTGCCCTCCTTGGATGTGTAGTGGTAGCCGTTTCTCAGGCTCCACATCGGATTCCATCCCTCATTCCCCGGCCATTACCCGGGGTCACAAATGGCAGACTTGCCCGCCTCCATATGATTTTCGTGAAAGGAATGTGGTGTCATCTTTGCCCGCCATAACTGGTTCTCGTTCAAGGATTTAAAGTACTTTCATTTCAAATACACAGCAGGGCCTCGAAAGTCCGTCTCCTGTATTGTTATTTTTGGTCACTACCTGGGGGGGGGGGGGGGGGGGGGGGGTTGGGGCGGGCGTGCATGCCTGCCCGCTGCCCTCCTTGGATGTGTAGTGGTAGCCGTTGCTCAGGCTCCACACCGGATTCAAACCCCTCATTCCCCGGCCATTACCCGGGGTCACAATGGCAGACTTGCCCGCCTCCACAGGATTCTCATTGTAGCGGTACTGAACAAGTACACAGCAAGTAGAAAATGTAATTTAAAAACAAAACGTAAGCTTTTTAACAATGCCATGGAAAGTTGAGAAGGAAGTCACACATTACTTGACATCACTGAGTGAGGAAGAGCAATCTCGCCATGTTGCGCAGTAGTCCAGCATGGCAGTCACTACACAAAGAGCTGTTTGCGGTGCGTTACACAGTGAGTTTGGTGTGTCAGTGTGAAGCAGTACTCTTGCCATGGTGCGCACCAGTCCAGCACAGCCGTCACTACGCAAACAGCTGTTTGCGGTGCGTTAAACAGTGAGTTTGGTGTGTCAGGGTGAAGCAGTAAAGCACGTTAGGCCTGCAATTTAGCATTCAATGTGATTTCTGACCTTAAAACGCTGCTTTGCGTCACATCCAGATTTTTCCCCGGGACTTTTGGCATGTATCCCACTCCGCCATGCCCCCGTCCAGGTGTTAGACCCTTGAAACATCTTTTCCATCACTTTTGTGGCCAGCATAATTTTTTCTATTTTCAAAGTTCGCCTCCCCATTGAAGTCTATTGCGGTTCGCGAACTTTTCCGCGAACCGAACCTTCCGCGGAAGTTCGCGAACCCGGTTCGCCAACCGAAAATCGGAGGTTCGCGACATCTCTACTCAGCATGTGCAAACAGTCTAACACAGCTAATAACGTGTATAACGCACTGCATGCAGTACTTTCACTTAAAGTGCAGCGTTAGACACCAACGCAACGTGTGCACTGTGAACAGGGCATTGATTTTTCATTGCAGTGAGTTATTCTGCGTTAAATGTTGTTTTAACGTGCAACTTTAACGTCGCACTGTGAAAGAGGCCTAAAAGTGTCCATTAAGGGCTCTTTCACACTTGGACGTTGCGTTTGATGCGAGGTTAAGGTTGCATAACGTGCCCCTAACACAACGCATGTTAGATTTGAAGTTGGACGTTACATTGCACTGCGATATGCATCTCTCGATGCGTACGCAATGCGTACTTTTTGACGCATACGGATCGAACGAACACGGCGCATGCAGCACATTTAAAAAAAAAAAAAAACATTACTGAGCATGTGCAAACAGTCTAACACAGCCAAATACGAGTATAACGCACAGCATGCTGCAATTTCATTTACCGTGCTGCGTTATACTAAAGTGCAACATGGGCACTGTGAACAGCACATTGCTTTTACAGTGCTGTGAGTTAGGCTGCGTTACAGGCTGCTGTAACGTGCGCCTGTAACGTCCCACTGTGAAAGCAGCCTAATGGTACAATATGTTGCTCAGATGTAATCATTCCATCGGATTTTGCGGGACCGTAAGGTAATTATTGGTTATTCCCATAAACAGGTCAATTAGGGCACTATTTTTTTTCAGATATCATTGTAAAATCCAACATTCTGATGAACAAAATGTTGTATTCCATTCCACCATAGAATCATTTCACATCAATTTTCTCATACTGCATCTTTTTCTGTACGAAAAAATCTGAATGAGTGATTGCATCTGAGGAAAATATTCTACTGTTAATGGGCACCTTTAGTAATTAGTGCAGTGAATGCATTAAATATGGGTAGTGGGTTGATTATTAGTTAAAGCAGACCTGAACTTAGAACTTCCTATCTGCTCTAAAAGATAAGCAACAGCATAATAACCTAAAGAAAAATATTTCTTTGTTTCAGATGATACAACCCTGCAATTAATATGCAGTGTGGTCTTCTTTCTACTTTCATGGAAGCAGACATAATGTTGACATCCTGTGTTTACAAATAAGCTGCTCTGCCAAGGACTGCCGAGGTTCCTGAGCTGACACAGAGGGAGACTTAGGTAGTTTAACCACTTTACCCCCCGCGCGTACGTATTTCTCCGCCCCTTTTTCCATCCTTTAAAAACCAGGGACGGGAGAAACACGTACTTTCCGCGTTCCCGACGCTGCCCGCGCTCCCGCTCGTAAACACGCCGCCCGCCGCTAGTAAAACCGCCGCCGCCCCGCTCGCCCAGAGATCAATGAACGGGAAAATCCATTCCCGTTCGTTGATCTAAGCCCCGCAATGATCAGCTGCTCTCCTATGGGCAGCGCGATCATTGTGAGAAAAAACTCACGTGTCCAGCCTCCTTATTCTTCCTCCAAGCTTCCGGAAGGAAGCTTGGAGGTCGCATTAAAACAAAAAGTTACTGTGGCCATCTTGTGGCCAAATAGTAAACTACACCTAACATTTTTTAACATACAAATAAATGATTAACACATAAAATTAACTCATTACCTCCCACACTCCCCATTTTTTTTTTTTTTGTAATTAAAAAAAAATTAAAAAATTTACAATTAAAAAAAATACATAAATAGTTACCTTAGGGACTGAACTTTTTAAATATTTATGTCAAGAGGGTATAACACTGTTACTTTATAAACTATGGGCTTGTAATTAGGGATGGACGCAAAACTGAAAAAAATGCACCTTTATTTCCAAATAAAATATTGGCGCCAAACATTGTGATAGGGACATAATTTAAATGGTTTTATAACCGGGACAAAAGGGCAAATACGTTTCATGGGTTTTAATTACAGTATTATTTAAAAACTATAATGGCCGAAAACTGAAAAATAATTATTTTTTTCCCCACATTTTTCCTATTTTCCCATTAAAACACATTTAGAAAAAAATAATTCTTGGCATAATGTCCCACCTAAAGAAAGCCTAATTGGTGGCGAAAAAAACAAGCTATAGTTCATTTCATTGCGATAAGTAATAATAAAGTTATAGACGAATGAATGGAAGGAGCGCTGAAAGGTGAGAATTGCTCTGGTGGTCAGGGGGTAAAACCCCTCAGTGGTGAAGTGGTTAAACTCTCTAAATATCTACATGGTCCACTTTAAGGGGAGAACAATAGGTAGGGGGCAGCTTTGTACAAGGTGGTGGTTGGTGGTGAGTTTAGTGTTTTAGTTAAGGTTATATGCTTGCTTGAAGTGAGGAATTTTCAGGTTGTCCCTAAAGATAGTGAGGGGGAGTGACAAACAGATTGTAGTGGGGAAATCTGAGAGAAGTATTTTATGCAAGAAGGCGATGAGGTGACTAGAGAGGAGAATATGGTTAGTAGAGCAGCAATTACATATGGGGCGTATCTTGAGTCAACTGTAATCAAATAGGGAGGGCTTTTTTTACACTTGATGTAGGATGTGGAAGGGAAGTTACAATAACCACACTTGCAGTTCAGGGGGGTTATTTAGACTATACCTGTTATGGTGGCGGAGGGAAAATGACACCACACTTGCTATGGGAGGGAAGTATTGTTGTTACTGGGGGTAAAATGAATGGAAACAGTACTTATTATGGGGGGGGGGGGGGCAAATGGAAGTTGGTGTGTGTGTGTGTGTGCGTGCGTGCGTGTCAAGGTTGCCATGTTGGTCACACATGTTATAGTCACACTTGCTGGGGGAGAATAAGTGGTGTTAAGATGGTCGCAATTTTTGTGGATCTTTATTATTTATTATTTATATTGTGCTGACATATTTTGCAGTGCTTACATTACAGTCTTATCATTAACTGTCTCTCAGAGGGGCTCACATCTAATCACGGGCGTAGGGCCCGAGGTCGCAG